>NC_092159.1:4285052-4307552 GCF_045791955.1 Oncorhynchus clarkii lewisi | reverse complement strand
AGAGAGACAGACTGAGACAATGGAGAGAGGTAAAGAGAGAGAGACTGAGACAATGAAGGAGAGAGGTAAAGAGAGAGAGAGACAGACAATGGAGAGAGGTAAAGAGAGAGAGAGAGACAGACTGAGACAATGAAGGAGAGAGGTAAAGAGAGAGAGACTGAGACAATGAAGGAGAGAGGTAAAGAGAGAGAGACTGAGACAATGAAGGAGAGAGGTAAAGAGAGAGAGACTGAGACAATGAAGGAGAGAGGTAAAGAGCGAGAGAGAGACTGAGACAATGAAGGAGAGAGGTAAAGAGCGAGAGAGACTGAGACAATGGAGAGAGGTAAAGAGAGAGAGAGAGACAGACTGAGACAATGAAGGAGAGAGGTAAAGAGAGAGAGACAGACTGAGACAATGAAGGAGCGAGAGACAGACTGAGACAATGGAGGAGAGAGGTAAAGAGAGAGAGACAGACTGAGACAATGAAGGAGAGAGAGACAGACTGAGACAATGAAGGAGAGAGAGAGAGACTGAGACAATGAAGGAGAGGTAAAGAGAGAGAGACAGACTGAGACAATGAAGGAGAGAGAGAGACTGAGACAATGAAGGAGAGAGGTAAAGAAAGAGAGACTGAGACAATGAAGGGGAGAGGTAAAGAGAGAGAGAGACAGACTGAGACAATGAAGGAGAGGTAAAGAGAGAGAGACAGACTGAGACAATGAAGGAGAGAGGTAAAGAGAGAGAGAGACTGAGACAATGAAGGAGAGAGGTAAAAGAGAGACAGATACAGGTGGTCTCCATGTGTTCCTGTCTGACTTGTACAGTTTATATTACTGCTCATAATCACTCACTGATGAAAGACAACACACACTATGCTGTTGAAAGACTGTCTGCCAGTCTATATACATTGCCATGTGTTAACATGATCCCTCTAGTCTAGAGGCTACAGATATATGGTATATACGTGATGGTGTTGAGAGTGGTGTGTGTGTGTGTGTGTGTGTGTGTGTGTGTGTGTGTGTGTGTGTGTGTGTGTGAAGAGCTGCTTTGTAAAATCAAGCTAAATAAATCAGCACGAAAGTCATGGGGGGAAATGAGGCTGAACGCTACACACACACACACACGTAAACACACACCAGCGGACACACACACCCGCGTAAACACACCATCGCACACACACACACACACATACCCAAGTAAACACACCAGCGCACACACACCCGCGTAAACACACACCAGCGCACACACCTACAGGGAGAGAGAAAGAGTGTCTGTGTGTTTACAGTGAACTTGTTTTATGTGTTTGCCTTTTCATGTGTGTAAATGTGTTCGACTTCCTGTTTGTCTGTACAGTGTTTGTCCTCGTTCAATGCTGTTGTTGCCCCTTCTAGCAGATACTGTGTGTCTGTGCCTGTGCCTGTGTGTCATTAAGCTGCTGTTGTTGCCCCTTCTAGCAGATACTGTGTGTCTGTGCCTGTGTGTCATTAAGCTGCTGTTGTTGCCCCTTCTAGCAGATACTGTGTGTCATTAAGCAGCTGTTGTTCAGGCTGCTCTATCACTTCCTGCAACACGGCCCCCTGAGACACAGGTCTGGGATCAGGTTCCACCACTCACAACCAATGTGCGCAGCTCCCCAGGGACGGCTTCTGCGCAGAAATAAAATCAGCCTGCGCAGAGAAGCACGAGATTGAACCTCACTCAACTGTCTAGTTTCCCCCTTAGTTAACACTATCAACCCTTTACTGTGGGAATTGTGATCGAATCAACGTAATTATTAGCTACTTTCAATGCAACATACCGAAACAAAACCAACGATTCAAGAGACTTTGTTGTAGACAGAACTCATCAGAGTAGGATTCTATTGCATTGACATGCACATACTCTAATCTAAACAGACCGGTGCGCCGTAACCAATCAGAGCTGCAGTAGGCCTATATGCAAATAAACCACTGCCATACATGTGCCATTCCCGTTGAACGTGACTGTCTTTACAGAATCAGCGGTCGTGAGTAGATGAGCTGTTTTGAGATCAAAGCGAGAGCTGCATGTAGTCACGTGTCCACATTTGTTCATATCCTTTGCTAGTTAGTGAGTTATTAGCCCAGTTATAGATACGTTTGAGTCAGCAATGGGGGAGTGTTTGTTTCCTACAAGACACAACACGTGTGCATTTCTAGACATCATTTGAAAAGTGACTCCGGTAAAGAGCTTTTTTGTCTTAAAGGGGCAGTGTTGTATTTTGAGACAGGCTTGAATAAGCTAAGTAGCCAATCGGCAGAGGGAAGCATAATTAGTCTGATTCGCTGTAATAATGGGATGAGAATAATAATGCATTCTATTTCATAAAGTGGTTTCTTGCATCAAACGACTCAACAACATTTTCAGTCTCCTCCTTGTCTGAAGGACAAGTGGATTAACAGGTTCATGTCAACAAGCCCTGAATGTGTTTTTCAAACGTCTCATAGAATGTAGCCTACATTGAACACCACACATTGGCTTCTACTGTAGGCTGAATGATAGAACAGCTATTTCCATGTTAAAATATTATGGGATGCATTTTCTCCATTGTTTTTGATGGTAGACCCCTCTGGTAGTCCTACATTATGATCAAATAGCCACAGTAGCCTACTTGACCACTGTTAAAACTGTCACTTAAAGCTGGTACAGCCTCAGTGTTCACAGTAAATGCGTGCTGGACCTGAAATTTGCTCAGCCCCGGAAAGAATAGTAGAGGGAACATTGCTCACAACTCTGTTGTTAAGGCTCCTCTATCACTTCCTGCAGCATGCCCCCCCCCCTTAGACACAGGTCTCGGATCAGGTTACACCACTCACAACTCAATCATTAATCATTAGGGGAGTCTAATACACAGCTGGCCTTACATCAGTGTCTATGGGCAACTTCATCCTACTTCTGGGGTGTATTCAGGGACGTGAAACACTTTGAACGTTGCAGATAGAAATAGATTGAATAGAGTTCACGCCATTCTCTGTTCTATTGGACAGGCAATCATTTCTGTTCTACATGATACATTTCTATCTGAATGTTCTGTCGGTTACATCCTCCTGAGAAGACCACTGTTTAGCATGTCTCTGTTTAATCAATGAATCAAACGTTATTTATACAGCACATTATATACAACACATGCGGTTCAATATGCTTAACATAATAATAATAAAGGCTGCTCCTGTAATTCATTGACTTGGGGAGTTGTCTCCATCTGGTGGCCACAGCATGTAACTGCACATCTCTGAGCTAGTGAGACCATACACTTGTTCCAGCTTTCACTTTTCACATGTCTACATGTTTGGCATCACTGCCTTTGACAAGTGGGATCTATCTACCATATATCACTTTAAAATATGTGAGAAAATGTCCCCTCAAAACACATTTAAGAATGATTCTAGATCATATTGATTGTGAAGAGATGGTGCAACAAAAGAGAAACCATACCACTGCTCATCTACAGCAATACATAACGACAGTGTTAAACATTTATTTTGTCATTTGATTTCATATTAATGTCCAGTCCACTTTGTGTTCATATAATAGCCTTGGTTACAGTAGATTCATATTTACAACTGGAGAGATTATCAAATTAAAAGTAACTTAGTTACATTAGATACAAATCTACAACTTGAGAGATGATCACATTCAAAGTAACTTAGTTACATTAGATACAAATCTACAACTGGAGAGATGATCAAATTAAAAGTAATTTAGTTACATTAGATACAAATCTACAACTGGAGAGATTATCAAATTAAAAGTAATTTAGTTACATTAGATACAAATCTACAACTGGAGAGATGATCACATTCAAAGTAACTTAGTTACATTAGATACAAATCTACAACTGGAGAGATTATCAAATTAAAAGTAATTTAGTTACATTAGATACAAATCTACAACTGGAGAGATGATCACATTAAAAGTAATTTAGTTACATTAGATACACATTTACAACTGGAGAGATGATCACATTCAAAGTAAGGCCGGGATTCACTATTCACCTTTTAAAGGGAAAGTTCCCGCGATCGCAGAAGACCGCATTCACGGCAAATTCTGCACATGTCGGCTCCATTGTTAATTACCTTTAAATGTCGTCCGTGCTACAATGCAGATCTAGCGCTGATCTGATTGAATCCCGGTACTGAGACATCGGTCTGCACTGAAACTAGCTTAGCTTCATATCCAACTAGTCAAACGAGCTAAAATGGGTCCATTTATGAATTCCTCTAAAAAGAGATGAATGTTTGAGGACAATGAAAGTGGGATACAACCACAAACAATAATATGATTACACAAAATATAAACAAATCTAGAGCTTAACCTGGCTCCTCACATTTCTTCCTTCAACTCAGAGTTCTGTTCTGGACAGCAGAGACAGACAAAGCTAGCTGGGTGTGTCTTACTTTCGAACCAAAAATTGTAACAGAATAAAAACCAAATATTTAAATTCTAGAAGAACACAGTTTGTAAACAAATTGCTAATAATATCACAGAATAATATAACTCAGTCATAATCACATAAATAGTGGTTTTATCTTAATGGCTAACCGTTCAGGCATTTGTTGGCCTACACATTGACACAAGTCTCTCTCTGCAGTCTAGGCAACATTTATGCTGTAGAGTTCAATCAACCCAATGCAATGCACCCAATTCCCTATGTGTCTCCTCTTCACTCATTACAAAGGACTTTAGTAACTCGTATCTCTTCATCTGAAAATCCATTGAGATCCTGGACTTTCCTTCTCTACCTCTGTGACGCCCAACACACTCATTTGAGCGTTTGTCTCTGTTTCTCAGCGTCTCTTCATCTCACGGTCAGAGGACTTTGATTCATCCCCTCAGTCTGTCCATAATTCAGACGTCCGTGTCTATGACGTGATGTGGTTCCTACGTACCTCATTTATACATCTGAGAAGCTCGCTTCTGTACTCTCAAAAGGGCTATGTAGAACCATTTGTCCCTGTTGAACCCTCTGGAAAAGGTTCCAGGTAGAACCAGGTCAGGTCAGACGATAACCCCTTTAGGTTCCAAACAGCAGCCTTTCAAGAGTTCTATTTGGAACAAGAGGTTCTATCTGGAACCAAAAAGGGTTCTTTATTGTGCCTTGGAGTTAGATCTTAGCGTAGCATCTGCTGTGACCGTCAAGTCCAGTCCGTGAGAGGAAGACTCGGCCACAGGGGTCACATCTGTAAGCCGGCCCGGATGTTGTGGTGTCCCGACGTTCTTACCTCAGATCTAATAAAACTAGGATCAGATCCTTCCCTATACAATTTATTGTATTCATTATGACATAAAAAAAAAACTCTAAACTGATCCTAGATCAGTACTCCTACTTTGAGACACTTTGTGGATACTGGCCCACATCTCAGTCTTTTGGGAAACAATCAACCCTGTTTTTCTGTGGAGGGTGAAGAGGTGGGGTGGGGTTCGGTGTGTGGCGGTTGGGCCAGTGAATGTTTCTTACTAGTTGCTGTAGAAGGAAAAAAAAACTTTCAGTGAAATCACAGCTCTGAGAAACGTTTAGGAGCCATGGAAACAAGAGCCATGGAAACTAGAGCCATGGAAACAAGAGCCATGGAAACAAGTGGAACTGAGTCAATTATCCTGGCTAAATACTTCAACATGATTTATCCTCATCCTAAGATACTGTAATAATCCCTAGTAGTGGTATATGGAGGTGTAGCAGATATGGGACGGTCATGGCTGCTCATGGTCACGTGATGAGGGAGCCCCGCTTGTGACTTCACAATAAGTGTTGGCCCTCAGACACACAGGGAATTTCCTCTTTGTCTAATGGTTAAGATGTTGGTTTGTCCCGTGGGAGACCAGGGTTCAGATCCTGCCGGGGACAGAGGCTTTCTGTGTTTTTCTCAGAATTGTTTCGGAGCCACTGCAGCCTTTTATCTTGATTGGCTGGTGAAGCTCTGTCACATGACACACCATAACGAGCAGCCGAGCAGCAGCGGGAGGTCGTCCTATCGCCTCTCACCACAGAACATTGGCTGGTGAAGCTCTGTCACATGACACACCATAACGAACGTCAGCCGAGCAGCAGCGGGGGGTCCTCCTATCGCTTCTCACCACAGAACATTGGCTGCCATTTTCTATTAATTTCCCACAATGAAATTGTCTCCGGGCTGATGATCTACTGCGCACGGCCAACATTGGTTATGGTGTGTCCCTGTGCCAGACCTTTACCAACCTTGAGGTACTTAAGAACATTGTTGTGAAGGTTCTGTGTGGTTCTGTGTGGTTCTCAGAAGTTGCTGAAGATCTCCTGTTTCTTGCTCCAGTCCATAGGGGGCGCTTTCTTCTTGCCATGTTGGGCCCTCTCTTTGGCCTCGGCTGCCGTGGGGCTCAGATGCAGACCGCTGTCCAGGAACGGGTCTGAAACACGGCGCTCATAATCCTCAGGGACCTAGAGAGATACACGTACGCAGGCATGCACACACACACACATACACACACACACACACACACACAGGTATTCAGATACACGTACGCAGGCACACACACACACACACACATACATACAGGTATTCAGATACACGTACGCAGGCACACACACACACACACACACACACACACACACACACACACGCACACACACTCACCTGAATGCTCATATCTGAGCTGCTGAATTCTGATTGGGTAGTCGAGCCACGTGAGTACTGGGAATTGGTCTGTGAATTGGGCGAGCCATTTGTGATTGGTGAGCCCATCAGGGTGACGTTGATGATTGGTGGATCCATTGGAGTGAGGTCAGTGGTTGAAGAGGGGGTGGGTGGGGCGCTGTCTGTCATTGGCTCGTCCACATAGACCTCTGGAACGCAGGAACAAACCACATGAGCAACTTGACAAAATCTTTACAGATGAATCCTTCAAACTAAAATATGTTTGTGGTCATTAATGGTTTAGATGCAAATATGAGAGAGAGAGAGAGAGAGAGCACACAGAGAGAGAGAACACAGAGAGAGAGAGAGAGAACACACAGAGATAGAGAGAGAGAGCACACACAGAGAGAGAGAGAGCACACAGAGAGAGAGAGAGAGAGAGAGCACAGAGAGAGAGAGAGAGAACACACAGAGAGAGAGAGAACACAGAGAGAGAGAGAGAACACACAGAGAGAGAGAGAGAGCAAGAGAGAGAGATGACCTTTGACATGTGTGCTGGTGGGCGTGACCCCGAGCCTCTTGAACAGCTCGTCTGTTTCCGCGTCGACCACCAGGAGGCGTGTCTCGTCCCCCCCGCCACGTATAAACGCCACCACCTCTGAGTGTCTCAACGCCTCGATGTTCACTCCATTCACCTGGGGGAGGAGAGGAGGATGAATTCATGAGTGAATGGATGTTATTAGCCACATGTAAAATGTTTATAGAGCTGCCTCAACCATTGGCCTCCATTTACCTGGGGGAGGAGAGGAGTAGTTTTACAGGCAGACATTGGAAATAACTATTTGTTCTTAACTGACCTGCAGGAATCTCTGTCAGGTATACAGAATCTCTGATTTATGCATCTAGGACTGATTTTAAACTAGATTTGAAAATACTTGCTCTATTGCTAAATGTATGTATGTCTGTGTGTATGTCTGTGTGTATGTCTGTGTGTATGTCTGTGTGTATGTCTGTGTGTATGTCTGTGTGTATGTCTGTGTGTATGTCTGTGTGTATGTCTATGTGTATGTCTGTGTGTATGTCTGTGTGTATGTCTGTGTGTATGTCTGTGTGTATGTCTGTGTGTATGTCTATGTGTATGTCTGTGTGTATGTCTGTGTGTATGTCTGTGTGTATGTTGTGTGTATGTCTGTGTGTATGTTGTGTGTATGTCTGTGTGTATGTCTGTGTGTATGTCTGTGTGTATGTTGTGTGTATGTTGTGTGTATGTCTGTGTGTATGTTGTGTGTATGTTGTGTGTATGTTGTGTGTATGTCTGTGTGTATGTCTGTGTGTATGTCTGTGTGTATGTTGTGTGTATGTCTATGTGTATGTTGTGTGTATGTTGTGTGTATGTTGTGTGTATGTTGTGTGTATGTCTGTGTGTATGTCTGTGTGTATGTCTGTGTGTATGTTGTGTGTATGTTGTGTGTATGTTGTGTGTATGTTGTGTGTATGTTGTGTGTATGTCTGTGTGTATGTTGTGTGTATGTTGTGTGTATGTTGTGTGTATGTTGTGTGTATGTCTGTGTGTATGTTGTGTGTATGTTGTGTGTATGTCTGTGTGTATGTCTGTGTGTATGTCTGTGTGTATGTTGTGTGTATGTTGTGTGTATGTCTGTGTGTATGTTGTGTGTATGTTGTGTGTATGTTGTGTGTATGTTGTGTGTATGTCTGTGTGTATGTCTGTGTGTATGTCTGTGTGTATGTTGTGTGTATGTTGTGTGTATGTTGTGTGTATGTTGTGTGTATGTCTGTGTGTATGTCTGTGTGTATGTCTGTGTGTATGTTGTGTGTATGTTGTGTGTATGTCTGTGTGTATGTTGTGTGTATGTTGTGTGTATGTTGTGTGTATGTCTGTGTGTATGTTGTGTGTATGTCGTGTGTATGTCTGTGTGTATGTTGTGTGTATGTCTGTGTGTATGTCTGTGTGTATGTCTGTGTGTATGTTGTGTGTATGTCTGTGTGTATGTCTGTGTGTATGTTGTGTGTATGTTGTGTGTATGTCTGTGTGTATGTCTGTGTGTATGTTGTGTGTATGTCTATGTGTATGTTGTGTGTATGTCTGTGTGTATGTCTGTGTGTATGTCTGTGTGTATGTTGTGTGTATGTCTGTGTGTATGTTGTGTGTATGTTGTGTGTATGTCTGTGTGTATGTCTGTGTGTATGTTGTGTGTATGTTGTGTGTATGTCTGTGTGTATGTTGTGTGTATGTCTGTGTGTATGTATGTGTGTATGTTGTGTGTATGTTCTGTGTATGTCTGTGTGTATGTTGTGTGTATGTTGTGTGTATGTCTGTGTGTATGTCTGTGTGTATGTCTGTGTGTATGTCTGTGTGTTAGTTGTGTGTATGTCTGTGTGTATGTCTGTGTGTATGTTGTGTGTATGTTGTGTGTATGTTGTGTGTATGTCTGTGTGTATGTCTGTGTGTATGTCTGTGTGTATGTTGTGTGTATGTTGTGTGTATGTTGTGTGTATGTCTGTGTGTATGTCTGTGTGTATGTTGTGTAAATGTTGTGTGTATGTTGTGTGTATGTCTGTGTGTATGTCTGTGTGTATGTCTGTATGTATGTCTGTGTGTATGTCTGTGTGTATGTCTGTGTGTATGTTGTGTGTATGTCTGTGTGTATGTTGTGTGTATGTTGTGTGTATGTTGTGTGTATGTCTGTGTGTATGTCTGTGTGTATGTCTGTGTGTATGTCTGTGTGTATGTCTGTGTGTATGTCTGTGTGTATGTTGTGTGTATGTTGTGTGTATGTTGTGTGTATGTTGTGTGTATGTTGTGTGTATGTTGCGTGTATGTCAATTATGGCAAAAAAATGGATGTATATGATCACTACCAAGTTGGTTTTTAGCAAGTTACACAAAGCTGCAGTTACACAACCTGTCCAGCAGTTGGCACATGACTCCAGCCCCTGTGACTGGGATGGAAGCGAGAGAGAGAAGGCAGTGATCTGTAATCTGATTTCGTTAAGCTCCGTGGCAACTTTAATTTTGCATATCTCTCTCTCTCTCTCTCTCACTCTCTCATCCTACACATTCCTAATGTGTCCTGAATCACACACACACACAAATGCACCCCCACCCTCCCTCCCTCCCACACTAACCCTACAGGGTAACCTAACCTGCCAAAGTCCATGTAATAAGCTCTTATCTAAGCTAATCTCATCTGTGTGTGTGTGTGTGTCTAAGGTAACACACACACACACACACATACACACACAGACTGTCTCTCTCTCTCGATCTGGCACTACCTCCACCAGCCTGTCCCGGGATCTGAGGTCTGCGTGTTGGGCGGGGGACCCGGGATCCACGCTGCGTATGAACTGTCCTCGCCGTGTTCTGTCACTGTGCAGGTTGAACCCGTATCCCAGCTCCCGCTTCACCATGTGACACAGCCGGGGGAGGAGCTCCACCGTCGCCATGGGAAACTCTGTATCTAACGACGCTGTCTCCGATGGCAACTACAGAGAGAGAGAGACAGAGAGAGAGAGGAAACACAATGACAGAAAAAGTTTGACATTGTCATTTCAAATCTAAATTCTAATTTGGTTCAGTAGTGGTGGAACGTAACTCAAGAGTATTCAGTTGTAACATACAGACAGTGAAGACCATAACAGACAGACAATGAGTGAAGACCATAACAAACAGACAGTGAGTGAAGACCATAATGAACAGACAGAGAGTGAAGACCATAACAGACAGACAGTGAGTGAAGACCATAACAAACAGACAGTGAGTGAAGACCATAATGAACAGACAGTGAGTGAAGACCATAACAAACAGACAGACAGTGAAGACCATAACAAACAGACAGTGAGTGGAGACCATAACAGACAGACAGTGAGTGAAGACCATAACAAACAGACAGTGAGTGGAGACCATAACAAACAGACAGTGAGTGAAGACCATAATGAACAGACAGAGAGTGAAGACCATAACAGACAGACAGTGAGTGAAGACCATAACAAACAGACAGTGAGTGAAGACCATAACAAACAGACAGACAGTGAAGACCATAACAAACAGACAGTGAGTGAAGACCATAACAAACAGACAGTGAAGACCATAACAAACAGACAGACAGTGAGTGAAAACCATAACAAACAGACAGTGAGTGAAGACCATAATGAACAGACAGTGAGTGAAGACCATAACAAACAGACAGACAGTGAAGACCATAACAAACAGACAGTGAGTGGAGACCATAACAGACAGACAGTGAGTGAAGACCATAACAAACAGACAGTGAGTGGAGACCATAACAAACAGACAGTGAGTGAAGACCATAATGAACAGACAGAGAGTGAAGACCATAACAGACAGACAGTGAGTGAAGACCATAACAAACAGACAGTGAGTGAAGACCATAACAAACAGACAGAGAGTGAAGACCATAATGAACAGACAGAGAGTGAAGACCATAACAGACAGACAGTGAGTGAAGACCATAACAAACAGACAGTGAGTGAAGACCATAACAGACAGACAGTGAGTGAAGACCATAACAAACAGACAGAGAGTGAAGACCATAACAGACAGACAGTGAGTGAAGACCATAACAAACAGACAGTGAGTGAAGACCATAACAAACAGACAGTGAGTGAAGACCATAATGAACAGACAGAGAGTGAAGACCATAACAGACAGACAGTGAGTGAAGACCATAACAAACAGACAGTGAGTGAAGACCATAATGAACAGACAGTGAGTGAAGACCATAACAAACAGACAGTGAAGACCATAACAAACAGACAGTGAAGACCATAACAAACAGACAGTGAGTGAAGACCATAACAAACAGACAGTGAAGACCATAACAAACAGACAGTGAGTGAAGACCATAACAAACAGACAGTGAAGACCATAACAAACAGACAGTGAAGACCATAACAGACAGACAGTGAGTGAAGACCATAACATACAGACAGTGAGTGAAGACCATAACAAACAGACAGTGAAGACCATAACAAACAGACAGTGAAGACCATAACAAACAGACAGTGAAGACCATAACAAACAGACAGTGAGTGAAGACCATAACAAACAGACAGTGAAGACCATAACAAACAGACAGAGAGTGGAGACCATAACAAACAGACAGAGAGTAAAGACCTTAACAAACAGACAGAGAGTGGAGACCATAACAAACAGACAGAGAGTAAAGACCTTAACAAACAGACAGAGAGTGAAGACCATAACAAACAGACAGACAGTGAAGACCATAACAAACAGACAGAGAGTGGAGACCATAACAAACAGACAGAGAGTAAAGACCTTAACAAACAGACAGAGAGTGGAGACCATAACAAACAGACAGACAGTGAAGACCATAACAAACAGACAGAGAGTGAAGACCATAACAAACAGACAGTGAAGACCATAACAAACAGACAGAGAGTGAAGACCATAACAAACAGACAGAGAGTGAAGACCATAACAAACAGACAGAGAGTAAAGACCTTAACAAACAGACAGAGTGAAGACCTTAACAAACAGACAGAGAGTGAAGACCATAACAAACAGACAGAGAGTGAAGACCATAACAAACAGACAGAGAGTGGAGACCATAACAAACAGACAGTGAGTGAAGACCATAACAAACAGACAGAGAGTGGAGACCATAATGAACAGACAGTGAAGACCATAACAAACAGACAGAGAGTGAAGACCATAACAAACAGACAGAGAGTAAAGACCTTAACAAACAGACAGAGAGTGAAGACCTTAACAAACAGACAGAGAGTGAAGACCATAACAAACAGACAGAGAGTGAAGACCATAACAAACAGACAGAGAGTGGAGACCATAACAAACAGACAGTGAGTGAAGACCATAACAAACAGACAGAGAGTGGAGACCATAATGAACAGACAGTGAAGACCATAACAAACAGACAGAGAGTGAAGACCATAACAAACAGACAGAGAGTGAAGACCATAACAAACAGACAGAGAGTAAAGACCTTAACAAACAGACAGAGAGTGAAGACCTTAACAAACAGACAGAGAGTGAAGACCATAACAAACAGACAGAGAGTGAAGACCATAACAAACAGACAGAGAGTGGAGACCATAACAAACAGACAGAGAGTGGAGACCATAACAAACAGACAGTGAGTGGAGACCATAACAAACAGACAGAGAGTGAAGACCATAACAAACAGACAGAGAGTGAAGACCATAACAAACAGACAGAGAGTGGAGACCATAACAAACAGACAGTGAGTGAAGACCATAACAAACAGACAGAGAGTGGAGACCATAACAAACAGACAGAGAGTGAAGACCATAACAAACAGACAGAGAGTAAAGACCTTAACAAACAGACAGAGAGTGAAGACCTTAACAAACAGACAGAGAGTGAAGACCATAACAAACAGACAGAGAGTGAAGACCATAACAAACAGACAGAGAGTGAAGACCATAACAAACAGACAGAGAGTGAAGACCATAACAAACAGACAGAGAGTAAAGACCTTAACAAACAGACAGAGAGTGAAGACCTTAACAAACAGACAGAGAGTGAAGACCATAACAAACAGACAGAGAGTGAAGACCATAACAAACAGACAGAGAGTGGAGACCATAACAAACAGACAGAGAGTGGAGACCATAACAAACAGACAGTGAGTGGAGACCATAACAAACAGACAGTGAGTGAAGACCATAACAAACAGACAGAGAGTGGAGACCATAACAAACAGACAGTGAGTGAAGACCATAACAAACAGACAGAGAGTGGAGACCATAACAAACAGACAGTGAGTGGAGACCATAACAAACAGACAGAGAGTGGAGACCATAACAAACAGACAGTGAGTGAAGACCATAACAAACAGACAGAGAGTGGAGACCATAATGAACAGACAGTGAGTGAAGTTGTCAAAAGTTAAATCAATAGCTATATAGATGTATATGTAAGTTATTAGTTCATCTCTTCAGATATATTTCACTGAGACCCTACCTACCGACCTACCTACCTACCTACCTACCTACCTACCTACCTACCTACCGACCTACCTACCTACCTACCTATCTACATATGAAAAAAATATATTTTTCATAATTATATTTATTTCAGCAGTTTAGAAAAAAAAAAAAATGCATGAGCCAAAAAATCTATAGTTGATGAGATTAATGAGATTGAGTCAGAGTGATGGATGCGTGTGCTGTTACAGAGACCCGTGCTGCCACACAGCTCTCTCCCTCTCACGCTAAGACACACACACACACACACACACACACACACACACACACAAACAGACACACACCAAATGCACACACACACCCCACACACCCCACACACCCCACACACACCACACACACACCCCACACACACCCTACACACACCCCACACACACCCCACACACACCCCACACCCCCTTCTCTGTCCCCGTCCTAACCCGTTCTCTCTCGCTGCTACAGAGTTGAAACAGGGATAATGTCATGGTAATGTGATCAGTCTTCTATTAGCGTGACCCAGTACTCTTTGTGTGACTCCACCAGAATATCTGGAAACACACACACACACACACACACACACACACACACACACACACACACACACACACACACACACCTACACACACACACACACACACACACACACACACACACACCTACACACACACACATACATACACACACACCTACACACACACACACACACACACACACACACACACACACACACACACACACACACACACACACACACACACACACACACACACACACACACACACACACACACACACACACACACACACACACACACACACACACACACACCTACACACACACACATACATACACACACACCTACACACATACACACCTACACACATACATACACACACACCAACACACATACACACCTACACACACACACCTACACACCTACACACACACACACACACACACACACCTACACACACACACACACACACACCCCTACACACACCTACACACACACACACACACACCTACACACGCCCACACACACCTACACACACGCACACACACCTACACACACACACACCTACACACACCTACACACACCTACACACGTACACAATGCGGATATGTGTGTCGCCGTCTGTCACAGTTTGTGCCATGGCAACAAACCAGAACACCTTGACGACTGGTTGCCATGGCTGACAGGGTGTTTAAGGTAAGTTGGAGTGTTATAATGCTCCAGGACATGGGAGGGAGGGAGGGGGAGAGAGAGAGAGAGAGAGAGAGGGGGACTTCTGATGTCTTGGTTGGCCTCTTTACGTCCTCCCTACACCAGCTAAATCCAGAACCATATATACATTCTATATCTGTCTCTGTCCTAATCAACCAACCGACACACACCAGTCCCAAAACATCTGTCTGGTACCAACATCAAACTGACCTCAAAAGCTCAAAGCCTGTCTATCTCCCTGGAGGGTATTTATTTGGGGGTCAACTGGGGAATATCTCAGTCACAGTTTTCCATGGCAAGGAAGAGGAGGCTGAAGAGGAGGATGAAGAGGAGGCTGAAGAGGAGGGTGAAGAGGAGGGTGAAGAGGAGGGTGAAGAGAAAGGTGAAGAGGAGGCTGAAGTGGAGGATGAAGAGGAGGCTGAAGAGGAGGTTGAAGAGGAGGATGAAGAGGAGGCTGAAGAGGAAGGTGAAGAGGAGGCTGAAGAGGAGGGTGAAGAGGAGGCTGAAGAGGAAGGTGAAGAGGAGGCTGAAGAGGAAGGTGAAGAGGAGGCTGAAGAGGAGGGTGAGTCAGGATTGGATGTGTGATGAGGGTCAGGGTTAAATTAGCTTCCTGCAGCAACAGAATTAGAAGTCTAGATAATGACTGTTGGAGTTGGAGGTGAGAGATCAGCCTGTAATAGATACCAGTAACCAGACAGTCAGATTGATCAGCCAGTAATAGATACCAGTAACCAGACAGTCAGATTGATCAGCCGGTAACCAGACAGTCAGATTGATCAGCCGGTAACCAGACAGTCAGATTGATCAGCCAGTACTGGAGCAGAGTGTTCCTATGAAGATAACAGTCTGGTTATGTAATGCAATAAGGGCGTCTGCCAGGATAACACAATATGCTACGGAACAATGCCCGCTGTGTGTGGGTGTGTGTTTGTGCCACAGAACAATGCACTTTGACTAGAGTATATCAGTCATCTGTGATAGACGTAACATACGTAACATCACACAATGGAGTTTTATGGGACGACGCGTGTGGGTGTGTGTGTGTGTGTGTGTGTGTGTGTGTGTGTGTGTGTGTGTGTGTGTGTGTGTGTGTGTGTGTGTGTGTGTGTGTCTGCAGACAAATGAAGAGCATTAGGCATATAGATGTTGACCATCACATGGTGAACTATTTATGGTTCTAGAAATGAATTTCAACAAATACACTGTCTCTGTAATCCCTCTAACTAAACCATACTGTCTCTATAATCCCTCTAACTAAACCATACTGTCTCTGTAATCCCTATAACTAAACCATACTGTCTCTGTAATCCCTCTAACTAAACCATACTGTCTCTGTAATCCCTCTAACTAAACCATACTGTCTCTGTAATCCCTCTAACTAAACCATACTGTCTCTGTAATCCCTCTAACTAAACCATACTGTCTCTGTAATCCTTCTAAACCATACTGTCTCTGTAATCCCTCTAACTAAACCATACTGTCTCTGTAATCCCTCTAACTAAACCATACTGTCTCTGTAATCCCTCTAACTAAACCATACTGTCTCTGTAATCCCTCTAACTAAACCATACTGTCTCTGTAACCCCTCTAACTAAACCATACTGTCTCTATAATCCCTATGACTAAACCATACTGTCTCTGTAATCCCTCTAAACCATACTGTCTCTGTAATCCCTCTAACTAAATCATACTGTCTCTGTAATCCCTCTAAACCATACTGTCTCTGTAATCCCTCTAACTAAACCATACTGTCTCTGTAATCCCTCTAACTAAACCATACTGTCTCTGTAATCCCTCTAAACCATACTGTCTTTGTAATCCTTCTAAACCATACTGTCTCTGTAATCCCTCTAAACCATACTGTCTCTGTAATCCTTCTAAACCATACTGTCTCTGTAATCCCTCTAAACCATACTGTCTCTGTAATCCCTCTAACTAAACCATACTGTCTCTGTAATCCCTCTAACTAAATCATACTGTCTCTGTAATCCTTCTAAACCATACTGTCTCTGTAATCCCTCTA
This sequence comes from Oncorhynchus clarkii lewisi, assembly GCF_045791955.1. Classification (NCBI taxonomy): domain Eukaryota; kingdom Metazoa; phylum Chordata; class Actinopteri; order Salmoniformes; family Salmonidae; genus Oncorhynchus; species Oncorhynchus clarkii. The sequence goes on along the minus strand of NC_092159.1, from coordinate 4,290,692 downwards.
AACCATACTGTCTCTATAATCCCTCTAACTAAACCATACTGTCTCTGTAATCCCTCTAACTAAATCATACTGTCTCTGTAATCCCTCTAACTAAACCATACTGTCTCTGTAATCCCTCTAACTAAACCATACTGTCTCTGTAATCCTTCTAAACCATACTGTCTCTGTATTCCCTCTAAACCATACTGTCTCTATAATCCCTCTAAACCATACTGTCTCTGTAATCCCTCTAACTAGATCATACTGTCTCTGTAATCCCTCTAACTAAACCATACTGTCTCTGTAATCCCTCTAACTAAACCATACTGTCTCTGTAATCCCTCTAAACCATACTGTCTCTATAATCCCTCTAAACCATACTGTCTCTGTAATCCCTCTAACTAAACCATACTGTCTCTATAATCCCTCTAAACCATACTGTCTCTGTAATCCCTCTAACTAAACCATACTGTCTCTATAATCCCTCTAACTAAATCATACTGTCTCTGTAATCCTTCTAAACCATACTGTCTCTGTAATCCCTCTAAACCATACTGTCTCTGTAATCCCTCTAACTAAATCATACTGTCTCTGTAATCCTTCTAAACCATACTGTCTCTGTAATCCCTCTAAACCATACTGTCTCTGTAATCCCTCTAACTAAATCATACTGTCTCTGTAATCCTTCTAAACCATACTGTCTCTGTAATCCCTCTAACTAAATCATACTGTCTCTGTAATCCTTCTAAACCATACTGTCTCTGTAATCCCTCTAACTAAATCATACTGTCTCTGTAATCCTTCTAAACCATACTGTCTCTGTAATCCCTCTAAACCATACTGTCTCTGTAATCCCTCTAACTAAATCATACTGTCTCTGTAATCCCTCTAAACCATACTGTCTCTGTAATCCTTCTAAACCATACTGTCTCTGTAATCCTTCTAAACCATACTGTCTCTGTAATCCTTCTAAACCATACTGTCTCTGTAATCCCTCTAACTAAATCATACTGTCTCTGTAATCCTTCTAAACCATACTGTCTCTGTAATCCCTCTAAACCATACTGCCTCTGTAATCCCTCTAACTAAATCATACTGTCTCTGTAATCCTTCTAAATCATACTGTCTCTGTAATCCTTCTAAACCATACTGTCTCTGTAATCCTTCTAAACCATACTGTCTCTGTAATCCCTCTAACTAAATCATACTGTCTCTGTAATCCTTCTAAACCATACTGTCTCTGTAATCCCTCTAAACCATACTGCCTCTGTAATCCCTCTAACTAAATCATACTGTCTCTGTAATCCTTCTAAATCATACTGTCTCTGTAATCCTTCTAAACCATACTGTCTCTGTAATCCCTCTAAACCATACTGTCTCTGTAATCCCTCTAACTAAACCATACTGTCTCTGTAATCCCTCTAACTAAATCATACTGTCTCTGTAATCCTTCTAAACCATACTGTCTCTGTAATCCCTCTAACTAAATCATACTGTCTCTGTAATCCTTCTAAACCATACTGTCTCTGTAATCCCTCTAACTAAATCATACTGTCTCTGTAATCCTTCTAAACCATACTGTCTCTGTAATCCCTCTAAACCATACTGTCTCTGTAATCCCTCTAACTAAATCATACTGTCTCTGTAATCCCTCTAAACCATACTGTCTCTGTAATCCTTCTAAACCATACTGTCTCTGTAATCCTTCTAAACCATACTGTCTCTGTAATCCTTCTAAACCATACTGTCTCTGTAATCCCTCTAAACCATACTGTCTCTGTAATCCCTCTAACTAAATCATACTGTCTCTGTAATCCTTCTAAATCATACTGTCTCTGTAATCCTTCTAAACCATACTGTCTCTGTAATCCCTCTAAACCATACTGTCTCTGTAATCCCTCTAACTAAACCATACTGTCTCTGTAATCCCTCTAACTAAAACAACTTCCTACGGGTTTCAATCAGAGGCACATAGCACTTGAAATGTAAAAGTACTTTCTGATTGCTTCTACACCTGCAATGCTTGCTGATTGTGGTTTTAGGCTGGGTTTCTGCACAGCACTTTGAGATATCAGCTGATGTACGAAGGGCCATATAAATACATTTGATTTGATTTGATTTGATTGAGCTGAAATCTGCAGCGTTTATCGTGAATAGGATCTCATTAACGGTAGTTCAATGCGCTCGTCGCCAACATGCTGTATACAGGGCATTCAGGAAGTATTCAGACCCCTTGACGTTTTAAAACCTTTTGTTACGTTACAGCCTCATTCTAAAATCCCCTCTCATCAACCTACACACAATACTCCATTATGACAAGGCAAAAACAGGTTCTATTACATTTTAGCAAATGTATTTACAAAAAAAATAAATATCCCATTTCTATAAGTATTCAGACCCTTCACTCAGTACTTTGTTGAAGCACCTTTGGCAGTGATTACAGCCTTGAGTCTTCTTGGGTATGAGACTACAAGCTTGGCACACCTGTATTTGGGGGGTTTCTCCCATTCTTCTCTGCAGATCCTCTCAAGCTCTGTCAGGTTGGATGGGGAGTGTCGCTGCACAGCTATTTTCAGGTCTCTCCAGAGATTTTAGATCGGGTTCAAGTCCGGGCTCTGGCTGGGCCACTCAAGGACATTCAGAGACTTATCCCGAAGCCACTCCTGCGTTGTCTTGGCTGTGTGCTTAGGGTCGTTGTCCTGTTGGAAGGTGAACCTTTGCCCCCAGTCTAAGGTCCTGAGCGCTCTTGAGCAGGTTTTCATCAAGGATCTCTCTGTACTTTGCTATGTTCATCTTTCCCTCGATCCTGACTAGTCTCCTAGTCCCTGCCGCTGAAAAACATCCCCACAGCAAGATGCTGCCACCACCATGCTTCACCGTAGGGATGGTGCCAGGTTTCCTCCAGACATGATGCTTGGCCTTCAGGCCAAAGAGTTCAATCTTGGTTTCATCAGACCAGAGAATCTTGTTTCTCGTGGTCTGAGAGTCCTTTAGGTGCCTTTTGGCAAACTCCAAGCGGGCTGTCATGTGCCTTTTTACTGAGGAGTGGCTTTCGTCTGGCCACTCTTCCATGAAGGCCTGTTTGGTGGAGTGGCGCAGAGATGGTTGTCTTTCTGGAAAGTTCTCCCATCGCCACAGAGGAACTCTGGAGCTCTGTCAATTTCGAGTCTCATAGCAAAGGGTCTGAATACTTATGTAAATAAGGTATTTCTGTTTTCGCTTTGTCATTATCGGGTATTGTGTGTAGATAGATGTTTTATTTTTTTATTTTATTTATTTCACCTTGATGAGGTAAAACATGAATTTAATAAGTTTTAGAATAAGGCTGTAACGTAACAAACACCTTGAAAAAGTAAATCCTTAAAAAAAAAAAAACTTTCAGAATGCACTATAGATGTGAACTAGGCCACAGACAGGGGAACGTGGACATAGCAACACTGTGTGTGTCTGTGCTCCCCGTCTGTAAAACAACGCCCCTCCTCCTGCTTCGTTTCATTTCAGAGTGTATTGTAGAAGCTGCAGTACAGCATGTATGTCATCTGATAGGGCTGCATCAGTTCCCCAGCAGTGACGCAACACCCTTCACACCTCTACAGGTAGGCCTACAGGGTGAAGAACATGCAAACAGAAGACAAAAGGGGAGAGGATTTGTTATGTGTGTGTGTGTGTGTGTGTGTGTGTGTGTGTGTGTGTGTGTGTGTGTGTGTGAGAATGAGCAAGAAAAGGAGAAAGGGGGGAGAAATATCTGCTCAGTTTGAATACCTGTAGAATGTTGGGCCACCCACCAGTTTGAATACCTGTAGAATGTTGGGCCTCCCACCAGTTTGAATACCTGTAGAATGTTGGGCCACCCACCACAGTTTGAATACCTGTAGAATGTTGGGCCACCCACCACAGTTTGAATACCTGTAGAATGTTGGGCCACCCACCACCATATTCCCTATTTAGTTCAATACTTTTGACCAGGGTCCATAGGTTAAAAGTAGTGCACTATATAAGGACTAGTGATGTGTAGCTCGTGAACGACTCTTTTTACTGACTCGAGAGTCATGATTCGTTTTTCTGAGTGACTTGTTCAATTTAGTCGGTCGTTTGACCTGCTTGTGCTGGCTGCAGTGAGTCCTACAGATGGATTAAAAGACAGTTATGCTTGATCTGGGAGCTCTGACTGGAGGGTGTGACGCAATTGCGGAGCCTCCAGAGGCCAAATTGAGCTCCATCCCACATGATGTTGTAACAATGTGGAGGGCTCCAAATAGCTCTGCATTGACATGATTGGTTGAAGGTAGGTCGGGGTGGGAGCTCCTGTGTAAACGCAAACTCACTTCCTTGACAACTTCTTTCACAACAGCTCTGCTCAGCAGCTCAAGAAGTATGAGTTCGCTGACTTTTGCAGAGGCTGTATCACCCACCGTAAGTGCTGCTCGGCCAATGCAGATACTGGCCATGCAGCGGCTCTAACACAAGCTCCTTTGGCTCAGTGGCTCGACTTTATATCTCAGTGCTCCAGAGACGTGCTCCGACCACCAACTGTCTGTCATATCCGCGCAGGAAAATAGACCACGAGAAGAAACCTACATATTTAGAACTGATAAGGTGCAAGAATTAAAGCAATTCATTTGTTATCGAATGTTTTTGATGAACACCGTTTTGTAGAACCAAAACATACACAGCCTCTGCTCAAGAACTAATCTTTCTGGGGAGTCTGCAGTTCGCGAAGGACTTTACCACCTTGCCCGGCAACCCAGACTACTTGCTCCGGTCCAAACGCCCACTGACGTTACTTCTCCGCAATGAGAAAGTTTGTAGCGAAAGACAGAGCAGCGGAAGAGTCGTCAGGCTGCTAATAACCCGGCCGGCAGTCAAGCAATGCATTCCGCCAAGAGTCGTTCACAATCTAGTCCGGTTTCAAATGTATCAATAAATAATCTTATTTGTATGCCTAGCAATCAACAAATGTACATTGTTTAAAGCACACGTTTACAAACCTCAACCACAAATGACAGCTCCAATAAGCCCCCTATTGTGAACTAGAGGATTGTAGAATCATGACTCTTTCGAGTTTTCTATTCGCCGGTAACGGGGCCTGCGGACTCTGAGCATTACTGCCTCAAATGAACGAAATATTCGTTTTTTTAAATTAAAAGACCGTAGTTAGTAAAAAGAGCCAAACTTCCCATCACTATAACAGGGATCTTTTGTTTTGGGGATTTGGGGTCCTAAAGGACAAGGGTTTGGACCGGAGCCGAACCAGATCATCAAAGGAACAACAACAAAGCACTGAGGTTCTAAAGGACATTATGACACCTGAGATCTTTGGAGAGAAAAAAAACCTGTATCCTTACAAATATCTCTGTACATGGACACCATACCAGTTTTAAATGTAGCAGATTGTGATTGGGTTATATTGTTACCTTGGGAACAGAGAGGCGTGCAATAAACAGGGAGACACAAAGGTATTGAGAGTATTTTTTGCTGACATGTCAAAAAGGGGTGGTGAGTGATGTAATAACAGGTACCAAGGACAGACTGTGTATCTGACCTGCTCTGGTCCATGGACAGACTGTGTATCTGACCTGCTCTAGTCCATGGACAGACTGTGTATCTGACCTGCTCTAGTCCATGGACAGACTGTGTGTATCTGACCTGCTCTGGTCCGTG
>NC_092159.1:4212552-4282552 GCF_045791955.1 Oncorhynchus clarkii lewisi | reverse complement strand
AGGAAACACCGTACAGCTGGTGACCTAGGTCAGCTTGCAGGCACCCTGCCCACCACAAGGAGTCGCTAGAGTGCGATGGGACAAGGAAATCCCGGCCGGCCAAACCCTCCCCTAACCCGGACGACGCTGGGCCAAACCCTCCCCTAACCCGGACGACGCTGGGCCAAACCCTCCCCTAACCCGGACGACACTGGGCCAAACCCTCCCTTAACCCGGACGACACTGGGCCAAACCCTCCCCTAACCCGGACGACACTGGGCCAAACCCTCCCCTAACCCTGACGACACTGGGCCAAACCCTCCCTTAACCCGGACGACGCTGGGCCAAACCCTCCCCTAACCCGGACGACACTGGGCCAAACCCTCCCCTAACCCGGACGACACTGGGCCAAACCCTCCCCTAACCCGGACGACACTGGGCCAAACCCTCCCTTAACCCGGACGACGCTGGGCCAAACCCTCCCCTAACCCGGACGACACTGGGCCAAACCCTCCCCTAACCCGGACGACACTGGGCCTAACCCTCCCCTAACCCGGACGACGCTGGGCCAATTGTGCGCTGCCTCAAGGGTCTCCCGGTCACGGCCGGGTGTGACACAGCCTGGGATTGAACCCGGGGCTGTAGTGATGCCGAAAAACCGCTGCGCCACTCGGGAGGTACGTTTCACATTTTAGATAATAATGAATAAGACTGCATGGACTTGATCAGCACTCCACCTCCTACACACTTTGTGGATAAAGACCCTGCAATTCAAGTTAGGAGCTGAACAGCTGAACTGAAAAGGAAGGGTTAACTATTGTAACCCTGGTATAATAGTGAGGCAATTTAAACAAAAAAAAACATTTAGCATACAATCTTATCCAAAGTGGTGACAGTAGTGTGTCCATAAATGTGCTTAGAGAGTGACCAAGTATCTCCACTCAATAGATACCATCTACCATCTACCCTACCACATCACCTACCCTTTTCTTGGTGCCAATCATCAGGCTTGACGTCGGCGATCGTGTATCCGTCCTTCTGGGTGAGGCAGAGGTGTGTTTGACTGCTTTAGTGAGGATGTGTATGGGTGAGGGTGAGAGGACTTCCCCCTGGGCTACAGGGGAGGCTGAGGGGGAAGTGAAGTGGGAGGGCCGGGGAGAGAGATTGCCCATCTCAACGGCGAGGTCCTCTGTGCAGGCCAGCCCGTGACTACGCAGGTAATCATCTGTCTCTTTGTCGATGACCAGCAACCTGGTGCGATGCTCCACTGTTCTGATACGATGCACTACCTAGGGGGAAGAGGGCGATAGAGACAGCAACACAATTAGACCCAACCAAACCACGAGAAAACACTACCTAGGGGGAAGAGGGCGATAGAGACAGCAGCACAATTAGACCCAACCAAACCACGAGAAAACACTACCTAGGGGGAAGTGGGCGATAGAGACAGCAACACAATTAGACCCAACCAAATCATGAGAAAACAAAAAGAGAATTACTTGACATATTGGAAAGAATTAACAAAAAAAACAGAGCAAACTAGAATGCTATTTGGCCCTAAACAGAGAGTACACAGTGGCAGAATACCTGACCACCGTGACTGACCCAAACTTAAGCTGTACTTCCTAACCTCCTGCCCAATGTATGACCATATTAGAGAGACATATTTCCCTCAGATTACACAGATCCACAAAGAATTGTTTTTTTTAAAACGATTCTGATAAACTCCCATATCTACTGGGTGAAATTCCACAGTGTGCCATCACAGCAGCAAGATTTGTGACCTGTGAAGAATAAACACCATTGTAAATACAACCTATAATTATGCTTATTTATTTTCCCTTTTGTACATTTGTACATCATTACAACACTGTATATATATATATATATAATATGACATTTGTAATGTCTTTATTCTTTTGGAACTTCTGTGAGTGTAATGTTTACTGTTCATTTTATTGTTTATTTCACTTTTGTATATTATCTACCTCACTTGCTTTGGCAACGTTAACACATGTTTCCCATGCCAATAAAGCCCCCTGAATTGAATTGAATTGAATTGAGAGAGAGGAGGAGAGAGGGGGAGGAGGGGAGAGAGGAGAGATATAGGGAGGAAAAGAGAGAGGGGAGGAGGGGAGAGAGGAGAGATATAGGGAGAAAAAGAGAGAGGGGGAGAGAGGAGAGATATAGGGAGGAAAAGAGAGAGGGGAGGAGGGGAGAGAGGAGCGATATAGGGAGGAAAAGAGAGAGGGGGAGAGAGAAGAGATATAGGGAGGAAAAGAGAGAGGGGGAGAGAGGAGAGATATAGGGAGGAAAAGAGAGAGGGGGAGGAGGGGAGAGAGGAGAGATATAGGGAGAAAAAGAGAGAAGGGGAGAGAGGAGAGAGGAGAGATATAGGGAGAAAAAGAGAGAGGGGGAGAGAGGAGAGATATAGGGAGAAAAAGAGAGAGGGGGAGAGAGGAGAGATATAGGGAGAAAGAGAGAAGGGGAGAGAGGAGAGAGGAGAGATATAGGGAGAAAAAGAGAGAGGGGGAGAGAGGAGAGATATAGGGAGGAAAAGAGAGAGGGGGAGAGAGGAGAGATATAGGGAGAAAAAGAGAGGGGGAGAGAGGAGAGATATAGGAAGAAAAAGAGAGAGGGGGAGGAGGGGAGAGAGGAGAGATATAGGGAGAAAAAGAGAGAGGGGGAGAGAGGAGAGATATACGGAGGAAAAGAGAGAGGGGGAGAGAGGAGAGATATAGGGAGGAAAAGAGAGAGGGGGAGAGAGGAGAGATATAGGGAGGAAAAGAGAGAGGGGGAGAGAGGAGAGAGGAGAGATATAGGGAGGAAAAGAGAGAGGGGGAGGAGGGAAGAGAGGAGAGATATAGGGAGAAAAAGAGAGAGGGGGAGGAGGGGAGAGAGGAGAGATATAGGGAGGAAAAGAGAGAGGGGGAGAGAGGAGAGATATAGGGAGAAAAAGAGAGAGGGGGGAGAGAGGAGAGAGGAGAGATATAGGGAGAAAAAGAGAGAGGGGAGGAGGGAAGAGAGGAGAGATATAGGGAGGAAAAGAGAGAGGGGGAGGAGGGGAGAGAGGAGAGATATAGGGAGGAAAAGAGAGAGGGGAGGAGGGGAGAGAGGAGAGATATAGGGAGAAAAAGAGAGAGGGGGAGAGAGGAGAGATATACGGAGGAAAAGAGAGAGGGGGAGAGAGGAGAGATATAGGGAGGAAAAGAGAGAGGGAGAGAGAGGAGAGATATAGGGAGGAAAAGAGAGAGGGGGAGAGAGGAGAGAGGAGAGATATAGGGAGAAAAAGAGAGAGGGGGAGGAGGGGAGAGAGGAGAGATATAGGGAGGAAAAGAGAGAGGGGGAGGAGGGGAGAGAGGAGAGATATAGGGAGAAAAAGAGAGAGGGGGAGAGAGGAGAGAGGAGAGATATAGGGAGAAAAAGAGAGAGGGGAGGAGGGGAGAGAGGAGAGATATAGGGAGGAAAAGAGAGAGGGGGAGGAGGGGAGAGAGGAGAGATATAGGGAGGAAAAGAGAGAGGGGAGGAGGGGAGAGAGGAGAGATATAGGGAGAAAAAGAGAGAGGGGAGGAGGGGAGAGAGGAGAGATATAGGGAGGAAAAGAGAGAGGGGAGGAGGGGAGAGAGGAGAGATATAGGGAGGAAAAGAGAGAGGGGGAGGAGGGGAGAGAGGAGAGATATAGGGAGAAAAAGAGAGAGGGGAGGAGGGGAGAGAGGAGAGATATAGGGAGAAAAAGAGAGAGGGGATGAGGGGAGAGAGGAGAGATATAGGGAGGAAAAGAGAGAGGGGGAGGAGGGGAGAGAGGAGAGATATAGGGAGGAAAAGAGAGAGGGGAGGAGGGGAGAGAGGAGAGATATAGGGAGAAAAAGAGAGAGGGGAGGAGGGGAGAGAGGAGAGATATAGGGAGGAAAAGAGAGAGGGGGAGGAGGGGAGAGAGGAGAGATATAGGGAGAAAAAGAGAGAGGGGAGGAGGGGAGAGAGGAGAGATATAGGGAGGAAAAGAGAGAGGGGAGGAGGGGAGAGAGGAGAGATATAGGGAGGAAAAGAGAGAGGGGAGGAGGGGAGAGAGGAGAGATATAGGGAGAAAAAGAGAGAGGGGAGGAGGGGAGAGAGGCGAGATATAGGGAGGAAAAGAGAGAGGGGAGGAGGGGAGAGAGGAGAGATATAGGGAGAAAAAAAGACAGGGGAGGAGGGGAGAGAGGAGAGATATAGGGAGGAAAAGAGAGAGGGGAGGAGGGGAGAGAGGAGAGATATAGGGAGGAAAAGAGAGAGGGGGAGGAGGGGAGAGAGGAGAGATATAGGGAGGAAAAGAGAGAGGGGGAGGAGGGGAGAGAGGAGAGATATAGGGAGGAAAAGAGAGAGGGGGAGGAGGGGAGAGAGGAGAGATATAGGGAGGAAAAGAGAGAGGGGGAGGAGGGGAGAGAGGAGAGATATAGGGAGGAAAAGAGAGAGGGGGAGGAGGGGAGAGAGGAGAGATATAGGGAGAAAAAGAGAGAGGGGGAGAGAGGAGAGATATAGGGAGGAAAAGAGAGAGGGGGAGAGAGGAGAGATATAGGGAGAAAAAGAGAGAGGATGGGAGGGGAGAGAGGAGAGATATAGGGAGAAAAAGAGAGAGGGGGAGGAGGGAAGAGAGGAGAGATATAGGGAGGAAAAGAGAGAGGGGGGTAAATTATTAACTGCTATCACATTTTTGTTGGTCCGTTCATAGTCATGTCAATAAAGCACAAATTGTGAGAGAGAAAAACTATAGAGAGGAACGTAAGGAGAAGAGAGAGAGATGAAAAACTATGGAGAGGAAAGAAGAAGAAGAGAGAGATGAAAAACTATGGAGAGGAAAGAAGAAGAAGAGAGAGAGATGAAAAACTATGGAGAGGAAAGAAGAAGAGAGAGAGAGATGAAAAACTATGGAGAGGAATGAAGAAGAGAGAGAGAGATGAAAAACTATGGAGAGGAAAGAAGAAGAGAGAGAGAGATGAAAAACTATGGAGAGGAAAGAAGAAGAAGAGAGAGAGATGAAAAAGAGGATGAGAGAAGATATAGAGAGAGAGAGTAATAGGTTAACATGGAGAGTAGGGTTGTCAATTCCATTTAAATTAAAAGTAAACCAAATTCCAAGTCCAAATTTTCCTCATTGAAGAGAATTAGAATTTCAGTGTAGACTACTTCCTGAATGGGCTGGAATTGAACTGGATTTGACCCCAACCCTGCTGGAGACAGGGGTAGTTAAAGGGTTAAAAGGTGATCCGACCACATCTATGGCAAATAGCTGTTGGTGTGACAACCTCAACCCAGTTTCAAAGACCTGAGTTTGTTTTTAACACAACTAACACACATAGTTCCAGCTCCACAATACCTTCCATTGATTCCCATGACAATAAGGGCTCATTTGACCCAGTTCACTGTCCATCCCCTAAGGCTACGGGAAGTTCGTCTGTAATGTCTTTTTCGTTATGTGTCGGACACCAGGAAAACTAGATGTCACCGTTGACGTCGGCTAAATGGGATCTAATCACATCTAAATCTTAAATGGGCAAACAGGTAGAAGGTAACCTCTTGTCTGTGGTTCACACGCATACTGTAACACACACACACACACTCACACACTCAAACGGACACACACACTCGAGTCGCACTCACACACACACACACACACACACTCAAACGGACACACACACTCAAACGGACACACACACTCGAGTCACACTCACACACACACACACACACACACACACACACACTCAAACGGACACACACACTCAAACGGACACACACACTCGAGTCGCACTCACACACACACACACACACACACACACACACACACACACACACACACACACACACACACACACACACACACACACAGAGAGAGAGAGAGAGACAAAAGAGAGAGTACACCTGACCACTGTGACTGACCCAGACTTAAAGAAAGCTTTGACTATGTACAGACTCAGTGAGCATAGCCTTGCTATTGAGAAAGGCCGCTGTAGGCAGACCTGGCTCTCAAGAGAAGACAGGCTATGTGCTCACTGCCCACAAAATGAGGTGGAAACTGAGCTGCACTTCCTGTACTTTCTGCCACAAGAAAAGGGCAACAAGTGAAGCACAAACATCATTGTAAATACAACTCATATTTATGTTGATTTATTTTCCCCTTTGTACTTCAACTGTTTGCACATGGTTACAACACTGTACATACCCATAATATAACATCTTAAATGTCTCTGTTATTTTGAAACTTTCGTGAGTGTAATGTTTACTGTTCATTTCTGATTATTTCACTTTTGTTAATCTATTTCACTTGCTTTGGCAATGTAAACATATGTTTCCCATGCCAATGAAGCCGTTTGAATTTAAATTGAATTTAGAGAGAGAGAGAGCACTCACTTGATAGTGCGTCTCGTCTTCCACGTTTTCCCCGTTCACTTCCACGACCCGGTCCCCCGCGCGCAGCCCCGAAAGCTCCGCGGACGAACCGGGTTCCACTTTCCGTATGAACTGTCCGCCTTTATTCCGCTCGCCGTGAAGGTGAAAGCCGTACCCGCGCGGCCCTTTCGTTAGGAAACAAAGCCGCGGTCTCAGCTCCCACTCCATTCTATAGAATGTCCGTGTGAAAAATCTAGAGTCCGATGAAAGTCTGAAGTTCCTCAAACCGGGAACCAGGTTACGTTAGGCTACCTATCCCAGGTAGGACAGGAGTTTCAGTCCGAATGAACGATCACAGACATCCGCGGCCCAAAACTCCCCTTTCGCCATGATGATGCGCATTGGTGTGACTGTGCTGAACACAGACAAAAGTATCCAAACCACAAAGTAAAAAGAAAGACATACACGTTGGCTACTCAAAAGGAGGAGAGATGTCAATCAATCCGAAACAGCAGCACACAGTCTAACACTAACCCCACAGTCCCCGGGGCTGGAAAAAAGATAACCATAAAGTTGTTCAACTAGGACACTGAATTACAGTAGATTACCTCGAGCCTACCCGAGGGTTTATCCAGAAGATCAAAGATTAAGGAATAGCTGCTTCACACACACACACACAGTAGTCTAAATCCCTGTCAGTGTGTGTCTGTGTCGCCTAAATCCCCGTCAGTGTGTGTGTGTGTGTGTGTGTGTGTGTGTGTGTGTGTGTGTGTGTGTGTATGTGTGTATGTGTGTATGTGTGTGTGTGTGTGTGTGTGTGAGAGAGAGAGAGAGAGAGAGAGAGAGAGAGAGAGAGAGAGAGAGAAGGCTATCCTGTCTCACTCTTCGCTGCAACAGGTGCCTCTGCGTTCCGTTCTGTTCGCACCTGCACAGCGCGACACATACACTCTGCTGTAAAAACACTCCTGGGAGAAATATGATGATACATTGCCCATATAGGCTAAAATAGATCCAGGAAGCGCTTATATACCTGCTGCCCGAGTCCCACGTCTGATAATACATCTATTTTCCGTTATATAGTCTGGATACACTGATCTAAGGTCAGTTTTGCACACCACAGTCTAATGGTTAAGATCGGGGTCGAGGGAGGGTGATCTGATCCTAGATCTGTGCCTATGAGCAACTTCTACTTGGAGCCGCAACAGGCAGGTAGTTTCATGATTGCGACCTGGATAAGAGGGAAGTCTTCCTCATCTGTTGGCTGTGAAAGAAAGAGACAGAGGAAAAGAGAGAGAGACAGAGGAAATTAGGCTGAGAGAGAGGAAGAGAGAGAGAGAGACAGAGGAAAAGAGGCTGAGAGAGGAAAAGAGAGAGACAGAGGAAAAGAGGCTGAGAGAGGAAAAGAGACAGAGAGACAGGAAAAGAGGCTGAGAGAGGAAGAGAGAGAGAGAAACAGAGAGAGGAAAAGAGGCTGAGAGAGAGGAATGGAGAGAGACAGAGAGAGAGTACACTAATAATTAGGGGTTCAACAAGGGTTCTTCTAAGATCCTCAACATTCTTTGAAGAACCTTAGGGTTCTTGGCACTGAAAATTGCCCCCAAAAGGTTCTTCCAAGAACCCCATAGGAGGTGGGGTTCATCGTGGAACCTCCTTAGTAGTTGGGGGTTCTTGCAGGAGCCTAACTGCCCAACTGAAACATTTGGATTGGAATTTGAAAGGACGGCAGGAACTTAACTGAATAATGTAAAGATCTCCTCAATTTAAGATAAGGTTTGTACCATGCATGATCTAAATGTATATTGTTTTAGGATGATACCATCTATCTTTTCATATTTGTGCAAATGGAAAATGGACACAATTCAGTGGAAATCAATCAACAAAGAGGTAAGAATATCTACTGTAGGCTATAAGAATATGTACTGTAGGCTATAAGAATATGTACTGTAGGCTATAAGAATATGTACTGTAGGCTATAAGAATATGTACTGAAGGCTATAAGAATATGTACTGTAGGCTATAAGAATATGTACTGTAGGCTATAAGAATATGTACTGTAGGCTATAAGAATATGTACTGTAGGCTATAAGAATATGTACTGGAGGCTATAGGAATATGTACTGTAGGCTATAAGAATATGTTGAAGGCTATACGAATATGTACTGTAAGCTATAAGAATATGTTGAAGGCTATAGGAATATGTACTGTATGCTATAAGAATATGTACTGTCGGCTATAGGAATATGTACTGTAGGCTATAAGAATATGTTGAAGGCTATAGGAATATGTACTGTAGGCTATAAGAATATGTACTGTATGCTATAAGAATATGTACTGTATGCTATAAGAATATGTACTGTATGCTATAAGAATATGTACTGTAGGCTATAAGAATATGTACTGTAGGCTATAAGAATATGTACTGTAGTCTATAAGAATATGTACTGTATGCTATAAGAATATGTACTGTATGCTATAAGAATATGTACTGTATGCTATAAGAATATCTACTGTAGGCTATAAGAATATGTTGAAGGCTATAGGAATATGTACTGTAGGCTAGAAGAATATGTACTGTAGGATAATAATACGTTGAAGGCTATAAGAATATGTACTGTGGGCTATAAGAATATGTTGAAGGCTATACGAATATGTTGAAGAGTATAAGAATATGTACTGTAGGCTATATGAATATGTTGAAGGCTATAAGAATATCTACTGTAGGCTATAAGAATATGTTGAAGGCTATAGGAATATGTACTGTAGGCTAGAAGAATATGTACTGTAGGATAATAATACGTTGAAGGCTATAAGAATATGTACTGTGGGCTATAAGAATATGTTGAAGGCTATACGAATATGTTGAAGAGTATAAGAATATGTACTGTAGGCTATATGAATATGTTGAAGGCTATAAGAATATGTACTGTAGGCTATAGGAATATGTACTGTAGGCTATAAGAACATGTTGACGGCTATAAGAATATGTACTGTAGGCTATAGGAATATGTTGAAGGCTATAAGAATATGTACTGTAGGCTATAAGAATATGTTGAAGGCTATAAGAATATGTACTGTAGGCTATAAGAATATGTTGAAGGCTATAAGAATATGTACTGTAGGCTATAAGAATATGTTGAAGGCTATAAGAATATGTACTGTAGGCTATAAGAATATGTTGAAGGCTATAAGAATATGTTGAAGGCTATAAGAATATGCACTGTAGGCTATAAGAATATGTTGAAGGCTATAAGAATATGTTGAAGGCTATAAGAATATGTACTGTAGGCTATAGGAATATGTTGAAGGCTATAAGAATATGTTGAAGGCTATAAGAATATGTACTGTAGGCTATAAGAATATGTACTGTAGGCTATAAGAATATGTACTGTAGCCTATAAGAATATGTTGAAGGCTATAAGAATATGTTGAAGGCTATATGAATATGTTGAAGGCTATATGAATATGTACTGTAGGCTATAACAATATGTTGAAGGCTATAAGAATATGTACTGTAGGCTATAAGAATATGTTGAAGGCTATAAGAATATGTACTGTAGGCTATAAGAATATGTTGAAGGCTATAAGAATATGTACTGTAGGCTATAAGAATATGTACTGTAGGCTATAAGAATATGTACTGTAGCCTATAAGAATATGTTGAAGGCTATAAGAATATGTTGAAGGCTATAAGAATATGTTGAAGGCTATATGAATATGTACTGTAGGCTATAAGAATATGTACTGTAGGCTATAAGAATATGTACTGTAGCCTATAAGAATATGTTGAAGGCTATAAGAATATGTACTGTAGCCTATAAGAATATGTTGAAGGCTATAAGAATATGTTGAAGGCTATATGAATATGTTGAAGGCTATATGAATATGTACTGTAGGCTATAAGAATATGTACTGTAGATTATAGGAATATGTACTGTAGGCTATAGGAATATGTTGAAGGCTATGATAATATGTACTGTAGGCTATAAGAATATGTTGAAGGCTATAAGAATATGTTGAAGGCTATAAGAATATGTTGAAGGCTATAGGAATATGTACTGTAGGCTATAAGAATATGTTGAAGGCTCTAAGTATATGTTGAAGGCTATAAGAATATGTACTGTAGTCTATAAGAATATGTTGAAGGCTATAAGAATATGTTGAAGGCTATAAGAATATGTACTGTAGGCTATAAGAATATGTACTGTAGGCTATAAGAATCTGTACTGTAGTCTATAAGAATATGTTGAAGGCTATAAGAATATGTACTGTAGGCTATAAGAATATGTTGAAGGCTATAATAATATGTACTGTAGGCTATAAGAATATGTTGAAGGCTATAAGAATATGTTGAAGGCTATAAGAATATGTACTGTAGGCTATAAGAATATGTACTGTAGGCTATAAGAATATGTTGAAGGCTATAATAATATGTACTGTAGGCTATAAGAATATGTTGAAGGCTATACGAATATGTTGAAGGCTATAAGAATATGTTGAAGGCTATAAGAATATGTTGAAGGCTATAAGAATATGTACTGTAGGCTATAAGAATATGTACTGTAGTCTATAAGAATATGTTGAAGGCTATAAGAATATGTACTGTAGGCTATAAGAATATGTTGTAGGCTATGAGAATATGTTGAAGGCTATAAGAATATGTTGTAGGCTATAAGAATATGTACTGTAGGCTATAAGAATATGTTGAAGACTATGAGAATATGTTGTAGGCTATAAGAATATGTTGAAGGCTATAAGAATATGTTGTAGGCTATAAGAATATGTTGAAGGCTATAAGAATATGTTGAAGGCTATAAGAATATGTACTGTAGGCTATATGAATATGTTGAAGGCTATAAGAATATGTACTGTAGGCTATAAGAATATGTTGAAGGCTATAAGAGTATGTTGACAGCTAGCTGTATTGGGTGCAGATGACTGAACTGCTCACTTTTGTGTCTGTGTCTGCAGGCATGAAGACGAGGAGGCATAAAAAGGTATGTCAATAGGTATTGGTATGTTATGCAGATCACATACCATCCTCCTCCCTTGCCTCTTCAATAAATATCCCACAGGCCTCTACATTATGGACAAGGTATGTGCATGAAAACCATTATTAAAACAGGTTTTTTCATTCACATTCACCACAGAAACCAAGGTATGAATACTGTCGTGTGCATGTTTTGTTAATCATCTGTATAATGACTATTTTTTTGGATTCACAGACTTCACCCTCCCTACAGGAAACCTGTTTGATCCCCATGCACTGCTAAATCATTCATAGCCTGGTTCCTCTCTAGGTTTCTTCCTAGGTTTTGGCCTTTCTAGGGAGTTTTTCCTAGCCACCGTGCTTCTACACCTGCATTGCTTGCTGTTTGGGGTTTTAGGCTGGGTTTCTGTACAGCACTTTGAGATATCAGCTGATGTACGAAGGGCTATATAAATACATTTGATTTGATTTGATTTGATTCTGGCTGTGGATACGGAGAACATCAACACATTAACATCAACACACCAGAGGATATACCCATCGGACTTCGGGCTCTGCTGGGACTTTACCTCATATCTCCAGCAGGAGGCACTCTTTCCCCTGGTCTAAAAAATATCCCAATGCCCCAGGGCAGTGATTGGGGACATTGCCCTGTGTAGGATGCTGTCTTTCGGGTGGGACGTTAAACGGGTGTCCTGACTCTCTGAGGTCATTAAAGATCCCATGGCACTTATCGTAAGAGTAGGGGTGTTAACCCCGGTGTCCTGGCTAAAATCCCAATCTGGCCCTCATACCATCACAGTCACCTAATCATCCCCAGTTTACAGTTGGCTAATTCATCCCCCCTCCTCTCCCCTGTAACTATTCCCCAGGTCGTTGCTGTAAATGAGGATATGTTCTCAGTCAACTTACCTGGTAAAATAACGGTAAAATAACAAATAAATACATTTAAATATTTTTTACATTTTGCTTTGCCATTAAAGTCACAATAAACACTGAGAACTAAAATATTGTGTTGTTGTTGTTATTGTTATTGTTATGCATATTGATAATAATAATGGGGGGGGGGGGGTTAAAACAAGATTCTGGTTCTTTGAGGATCCATTAAAAGGGGTTCTTTGATGACCTTATAGGGGTCCTTATAGGGGTTCCTTATAGGGGTCCTTATAGGGGTCCTTATAGGGGGCGTTAAAGGGGTTCCTTATAGGGGTCCTTATAGGGGACCTTATAGGGGTTCCCCACAGTTTCAACTTGAAGAACCACTAACGGATACTCCAGGAACCTTTACCTTTTAAAGTGTAGTCGGTAGATAAGAAATAGCATTACATTAACAGGCTATTGTTGTATAAATGTGTTTAATAGTCTACACAGGGTTGAGTGGGCTATTCAAATGGCTACCTAGAGTGTTTCTTAAAGTCTACACAGGGTTGAGTGGGCTATTCACATGGCTACCTAGAGTGTTTCTTAAAGTCTACACAGGGTTGAGTGGGCTATTCAAATGGCTACCTAGAGTGTTTCTTAAAGTCTACACAGGGTTGAGTGGGCTATTCACATGGCTACCTAGAGTGTTTCTTAAAGTCTACACAGGGTTGAGTGGGCTATTCAAATGGCTACCTAGAGTGTTTCTTAAAGTCTACACAGGGTTGAGTGGGCTATTCAAATAGCTACCTAGAGTGTTTCTTAAAGTCTACACAGGGTTGAGTGGGCTATTCAAATGGCTACCTAGAGTGTTTCTTAAAGTCTACACAGGGTTGAGTGGGCTATTCAAATGGCTACCTAGAGTGTTTCTTAAAGTCTACACAGGGTTGAGTGGGCTATTCAAATGGATACCTAGAGTGTTTCTTAAAGTCTACACAGGGTTGAGTGGGCTATTCAAATGGCTACCTAGAGTGTTTCTTAAAGTCTACACAGGGTTGAGTGGGCTATTCAAATGGCTACCTAGAGTGTTTCTTAAAGTCTACACAGGGTTGAGTGGGCTATTCAAATGGCTACCTAGAGTGTTTCTTAAAGTCTACACAGGGTTGAGTGGGCTATTCAAATGGCTATCTAGAGTGCTTCTTAAAGTCTACACAGGGTTGAGTGGGCTATTCACATGGCTACCTAGAGTGTTTCTTAAAGTCTACACAGGGTTGAGTGGGCTATTCAAATGGCTACCTAGAGTGTTTCTTAAAGTCTACACAGGGTTGAGTGGGCTATTCAAATGGCTACCTAGAGTGTTTCTTAAAGTCTACACAGGGTTGAGTGGGCTATTCAAATGGCTACCTAGAGTGTTTCTTAAAGTCTACACAGGGTTGAGTGGGCTATTCACATGGCTACCTAGAGTGTTTCTTAAAGTCTACACAGGGTTGAGTGGGCTATTCAAATGGCTACCTAGAGTGTTTCTTAAAGTCTACACAGGGTTGAGTGGGCTATTCAAATGGCTACCTAGAGTGTTTCTTAAAGTCTACACAGGGTTGAGTGGGCTATTCACATGGCTACCTAGAGTGTTTCTTAAAGTCTACACAGGGTTGAGTGGGCTATTCACATGGCTACCTAGAGTGTTTCTTAAAGTCTACACAGGGTTGAGTGGGCTATTCAAATGGCTACCTAGAGTGTTTCTTAAAGCCTACACAGGGTTGAGTGGGCTATTCACATGGCTACCTAGAGTGTTTCTTAAAGTCTACACAGGGTTGAGTGGGCTATTCAAATGGCTACCTAGAGTGTTTCTTAAAGTCTACACAGGGTTGAGTGGGCTATTCAAATGGCTACCTAGAGTGTTTCTTAAAGTCTACACAGGGGTACAATTAGGTTAAGTTAGGGTTGAAAGTTGGGTTAGGTTTAAGGTAAGGGCCAGATTTAGATTTTGATTAATCGTTTTGCAGGTCCGCAGTGTCCTTATTGTGTCTCCCGGGCTGCAGTGTCCTTATTGTGTCTCCCAGGCTGCAGTGTCCTTATTGTGTCTCCCGGGCTGCAGTGTCCTTATTGTGTCTCCCAGGCTGCAGTGTCCTTATTGTGTCTCCCGGGCTGCAGTGTCCTTATTGTGTCTCCCGGGCTGCAGTGTCCTTATTGTGTCTCCCGGGCTGCAGTGTCCTTATTGTGTCTCCCGGGCTGCTGTGTCCGTATTGTGTCTCCCGGGCTGCAGTGTCCTTATTGTGTCTCCCGGGCTGCAGTGTCCTTATTGAGTCTCCTGGGCTGCAGTGTTCTTATTGAGTCTCCCAGGCTGCAGTGTCCTTATTGTGTCTCCCAGGCTGCAGTGTCCTTATTGAGTCTCCCGGGCTGCAGTGTTCTTATTGAGTCTCCCAGGCTGCAGTGTCCTTATTGTGTCTCCCAGGCTGCAGTGTCCTTATTGAGTCTCCCGGGCTGCAGTGTCCTTATTGTGTCTCCCGGGCTGCAGTGTCCTTATTGTGTCTCCCGGGCTGCAGTATCCTTATTGTGTCTCCCGGGCTGCAGTGTCCGTATTGTGTCTCCCGGGCTGCAGTGTCCTTATTGTGTCTCCCGGGCTGCAGTGTCCTTATTGTGTCTCCCAGGCTGCAGTGTCCTTATTGTGTCTCCTGGGCTGCAGTGTCCTTATTGTGTCTCCTGGGCTGCTGTGTCCTTATTGTGTTTCCCGGGCTGCAGTGTCCTTATTGTGTCTCCCGGGCTGCAGTGTCCTTATTGTGTCTCCCGGGCTGCAGTGTCCTTATTGTGTCTCCCAGGCTGCACTGTCCTTATTGTGTCTCCCAGGCTGCAGTGTTCTTATTGAGTCTCCCAGGCTGCAGTGTCCTTATTGTGTCTCCCAGGCTGCAGTGTCCTTATTGAGTCTCCTGGGCTGCAGTGTTCTTATTGAGTCTCCCAGGCTGCAGTGTCCTTTTTGAGTCTCCCGGGCTGCAGTGTCCTTATTGTGTCTCCCGGGCTGCAGTGTACTTATTGTGTCTCCCAGGCTGCAGTGTCCTTATTGTGTCTCCCGGGCTGCAGTGTCCTTATTGTGTCTCCCGGGCTGCAGTGTCCTTATTGAGTCTCCCGGGCTGCAGTGTTCTTATTGAGTCTCCCAGGCTGCAGTGTCCTTATTGTGTCTCCCAGGCTGCAGTGTCCTTATTGAGTCTCCCGGGCTGCAGTGTTCTTATTGAGTCTCCCAGGCTGCAGTGTCCTTATTGTGTCTCCCAGGCTGCAGTGTCCTTATTGAGTCTCCCGGGCTGCAGTGTTCTTATTCAGTCTCCCAGGCTGCAGTGTCCTTATTGTGTCTCCCGGGCTGCAGTGTCCTTTTTGTGTCTCCCGGGCTGCAGTGTCCTTTTTGTGTCTCCCGGGCTGCAGTGTCCTTATTGTCTCCCAGGCTGCAGTGTCCTTATTGAGTCTCCCAGGCTGCAGTGTCCTTATTGAGTCTCCCGGGCTGCAGTGTCTATACAGTCCTATCAGTGAGATTCAGTGGAAAACTAAGTCAATATAGTTTAAGTAAATAGTTGATGTAGGACGAGGATAAATATCCATCCAGGATGTTTACTTCCTGGATACTCATCTGTTGCTTGACTCAACTAGAGAGAGCTCTTATTGCCTAATCACACATGTTTAGGTTATTATAAAAAGGTTATAATAATCTCTCGTGGATGGACTATGTAGACATAAATGGTGTTTCTGATCAAATTACGTAAGATTTTAGTTGTGGGTTACCCGAGATGAAGTATAACTGTGTATAAGGGACTCTTCCATCAGTAAATGATGGATTAGACCAATTGGCCTACAGTTGTTGGATGCTGTAGAATCAAATAGTAGGGAAAAATACACATCCAACCCACTTTAGAACACAGGAATACTCATCCAACCCTCTTTAGAACACAGGAATACTCATCCAACCCTGTTTAGAACACAGGAATACTCATCCAACCCTCTTTAGAACACAGGAATACTCATCCAACCCTGTTTAGAACACAGGAATACTCATCCAACCCTGTTTAGAACACAGGAATACTCATCCAACCCTGCTTAGAACACAGGAATACTCATCCAACCCTGTTTAGAACACAGGAATACTCATCCAACCCTGTTTAGAACACAGGAATACTCATCCAACCCTGTTTAGAACACAGGAATACTCATCCAACCCTGTTTAGAACACAGGAATACTCATCCAACCCTCTTTAGAACACAGGGATACTCATCCAACCCTGTTTAGAACACAGGAATACTCATCCAACCCTGCTTAGAACAAAGGAATACTCATCCAACCCTGTTTAGAACACAGGAATACTCATCCAACCCTCTTTAGAACACAGGAATACTCATCTAACCTTGTTTAGAACACAGGAATACTCATCCAACCCTCTTTAGAACACAGGAATACTCATCCAACCCTGTTTAGAACACAGGAATACTCATCCAACCCTCTTTAGAACACAGGAATACTCACCCAACCCTGTTTAGAACACAGGAGTACTCATCCAACCCTGTTTAGAACACAGGAATACTCATCCAACCCTGTTTAGAACACAGGAATACTCATCCAACCCTCTTTAGAACACAGGAATACTCATCCAACCCTCTTTAGAACACAGGAATAATCATCCAACCCTGTTTAGAACACAGGAATACTCATCCAACCCTCTTTAGAACACAGGAATAATCATCCAACCCTGTTTAGAACACAGGAATACTCATCCAACCCTCTTTAGAACACACGAATAATCATCCAACCCTGTTTAGAACACAGGAATACTCATCCAACCCTCTTTAGAACACAGGAATAATCATCCAACCCTGTTTAGAACACAGGAATACTCATCCAACCCTCTTTAGAACACACGAATACTCATCCAACCCTCTTTAGAACACAGGAATACTCATCCAACCCGGTTTAGAACACAGGAATAGCATAACGTTGACTCTAAATTTGATCTAGTAAAAAACAAAACCAAGACCAAGTAATAGGAATAATAGGCAATAGTCTCCTAAGTGTCTTATTCTGACCCACTGTACAGCAGCACCACCTGGAGGACGGTTATATAAATGCATTTCACACCATGCCACAAAATAAAGAGCACATTTCTAATAAATTTTTGTTGTTGTTGTAAAAGGTAATATGATATTTACAGAAAAAAAACTGTAATTGTCCTTAAAGTATATGTATATTTTATTACTAATGTTACGGCCCCGACTACAACAACAAAATACTTAAATACATGTAGTTTTGTCCTTGAAACCTTTCATCAAAATACTGTAGAATTCCATTCATTCCTATGGAGGAATGCTCCTACTGGGGAGTGCCAATATGGTAGACCAGCGGTTTCAAAGCATAGAGAATGATAGAGGCCTCTAGTGGCCAAGAGGCTGTATAGCATGGGCAGCACCATTTAGAGCTTCCACCATTTTTATGTACTCAACTGGGTGGGACTTCCAACTTCATTGGCTGATCACTCCTGGTGACCATGCTGGAGTGATGTCCTACCAGGACAGCCAATCGTGAGAAAGAAAATTGACTACTTCAAAATGGATATTGCCTCACGCTGTCACAGGCGCTACAGCGTACCACAGTATTAGTCATAATACCCATAAAACCTAGTGGTCAAACAAGGAAATGTTTATCATAAAGAACTACAGGTGCCTACACGAAACACAGCCCTTATTTGAAACATTTCTGCTGATGTAAAAAGGTTTTTTTGTAAATACATTTGATTTTGATTTAAAAGAAGAAAATTGACTACTTCAAAATGTAGATGGCCTCACAGACGCCATCATGGGAATGATGTGGGGATTTCTCTATTATTCTCTATGATCTCAATGGAGTCATGGGGAAGAACTCAATTGCATACTCCTCGCGTCCTCTTTCCTCGTCTCCTTCTCAAAACCCATTGGAGGAAAAAGTCAGAGGGGCGGGACCTTTATCTTTCTCATCCAATGGGTTTTGAGGGGGAGAGAGGATGTGAGGAATATGCAATTGAGATCTTCCCATGTGCAATGTGTCTGAAAGTAGGCGTTACGAAAGATGTGGGTGGATCAACAGAAGTGCGTGTATGGAAAGCGAATCAGCTAATTGGGTAGATTTGTTGCCACTCAAGAAAGTTTTGTGTGGCTGATTGGGCTGCACAACTTGATAAACCAGTGTAGCATATTGGCTATTCTCCTAACCTGCTACGTTAGTTCTCCTAACCTGCTACGTTAGTCCTAACCTGCTACGTTAGTTCTCCTAACCTGCTACGTTAGTTCTCCTAACCTGCTACGTTAGTTCTCCTAACCTGCTACGTTAGTTCTCCTAACCTGCTACGTTAGTTCTCCTAACCTGCTACGTTAATTCTCCTAACCTGCTACGTTAATTCTCCTAACCTGCTACGTTAATTCTCCTAACCTGCTACGTTAGTTCTCCTAACCTGCTACGTTAGTTCTCCTAACCTGCTACGTTAATTCTCCTAACCTGCTACGTTAGTTCTCCTAACCTGCTACGTTAGTCCTAACCTGCTACGTTAGTTCTCCTAACCTGCTATGTTAGTTCTCTTAACCTGCTACGTTAGTCCTAACCTGCTACGTTAGTTCTAACCTGCTATTTTAGTTCTAACCTGCTACGTTAGTTCTAACCTGCTACGTTAGTTCTAACCTGCTACGTTAGTTCTAACCTGCTACATTAGTTCTAACCTGCTACGTTAGTTCTCCTAACCTGCTACGTTAGTTCTCCTAACCTGCTACGTTAATTCTCCTAACCTGCTACGTTAGTTCTAACCTGCTACGTTAGTTCTAACCTGCTACGTTAGTTCTAACCTGCTACATTAGTTCTAACCTGCTACGTTAGTTCTCCTAACCTGCTACGTTAGTTCTCCTAACCTGCTACGTTAATTCTCCTAACCTGCTACGTTAGTTCTCCTAACCTGCTACGTTAGTCCTAACCTGCTACGTTAGTTCTCCTAACCTGCTACGTTAGTTCTCTTAACCTGCTACGTTAGTCCTAACCTGCTACGTTAGTTCTAACCTGCTATTTTAGTTCTAACCTGCTACGTTAGTTCTAACCTGCTACGTTAGTTCTAACCTGCTACATTAGTTCTAACCTGCTATTTTAGTTCTAACCTGCTACGTTAGTTCTAACCTGCTACTTTAGTTCTAACCTGCTATTTTAGTTCTCCTAACCTGCTACGTTAGTTCTAACCTGCCATGTGCTTTGAACTCGTTGAGAAAAACACTGATTGGCTAATGGCCAACAAGCTGTGCAAAACATAAACTAACAGTAAAGCCATCATGCATGTAAACCAATTATAGTGTTCAAAAACCATATTAATACACTGAACACAAATATAAACGCAGGAAGTAAAGTGCTGAGGAGTATTTCTGTCTGTAATAAAGCTCTTTTGTGGGGAAAAACTAATTCTGATTGGCTGATCCTGGCTTCCCAGTGGGTGGGCCTGGCTCCCCAGCGGGTGGGCCTGGCTCCCCAGCGGGTGGGTCTGGCTCCCAGTGGGTGGGCCAGGCTCCCCAGCGGGTGGGTCTGGCTCCCCAGCGGGTGGGTCTGGCTCCCAGCGGGTGGGCCAGGCTCCCAGCGGGTGGGCCTGGCTCCCCAGCGGGTGGGTCTGGCTCCCAGTGGGTGGGCCAGGCTCCCAGTGGGTGGGCCTGGCTCCCCAGCGGGTGGGCCTATGCCCTCTCAGGCCCACCCATAGCTGCACCCCTGCCCAGTTATGTGAAATCCATAGATTAGGGCCTAATGAATTAATTTCAGATGACTGATTTCCTTATATGATCTGTTACTCTGCAAAATCTTTGAAATTGTTGCATGTTGTGTTTATATTTATTTTTATATTTTTGTTTAGTATAGATAGCTTTTTTTTATAAACAATGTTTTGTTGTTGCATTTCAAGTGGATTTTTCCCAGTTTTATGTGGTAATTTCCCACTTCCCACTTGGATACGAACGCATCAATAGTGTAAGCAATTCAGGGTTTATATAGGCCCGGGAGGAGTTTGCACATGGTGATACGGGATTGCATTCGTTTTGTAACCGGGCTGCCTTCCGGCATGAGCCAGGTGCCGCCAAAGGCGAATTCGGTTCAAAACAAGGTTAAGCACGTGGAGTAATGATTTAGGATAGTTTCATATGCATGTCATTGGCCTAAGTTTTCGGTGTTGACAAAATCCCCATTATGTGCTTTAGCTGCCTTTCCAATATTGGAAAACTCGACCATTTTATCGAAAAGACATGATGATGATCCTGAACGATGGACCATGCTGCCTTGTTGACTATTATGAATGGGCAGCGCAGATTACTGTTCCTTTTGAGAGGCGCTCCTCCCTACCGGTTATGCCCGGTCAAGTGCAACCCAGGTTCAGCTTAATCGAACGTCTTCAATATCCAGCAGGTGTGCGCGCTTAGTAACTAGAAAACGAATCCGGAACTAGCCGCGCACCTGCAGGATATTTAAGAAGACGTGACCGAGTCTTCTCATTTCTAAATCGATATACAAATCGCGGTGGTGAGTATCCCTTGACCACAGGTGTTATGGCAACTTGTGGTGCAATCATTATTCACATAACAGGTCGGCGATTAACTTCTAATAAATTAACGCTTAACTTTAATTTTTTTTTTTTTTTTTTACATTCATCTGATATTTTACAGGCTATAGCAAATGCACTCTAAAAGTGTTTAGTAACATAGACTATGCACACTAGACTAACATTGATTTTGTTAGTCACTCACTCAGTTATCATTAAAATGGCATAGTCATGGGGGAATGTCTAGAATTGACGGACATAAGAGTGCATTTGGCCTCTTCTTTCTGCCCATTGGCAAAAATGATTAATTGCATGAAATTGATCATACAATTGTTAAATTCTTTGCCCAATGGTAGAATGACAGGAAATGAACTTGCAGTAGGCAGGTCTTCCTAGTAGGAATACTAGTCATAACTGGTTTGACAATTGCCTGCAATCTGTATCCCATCTAGACACAACCTGTCTACAGTGCAGTAGGAATACTGGGTCATAACAGACTTGTTGGTTTATTTTTCTCCTTTAGTCATGGTTCTTCCTGGGCTTCAGGTTTGGAGATGGATCCTCTTTGCCTGCATTCACTGGCTTTGTGTCTGTCAAGAGACTCCAAGACCGTAAGTCCATCTGCAGTTAGAATTTAGTGGTCAGACCTGCTTCTCTCGTCCCGGTTTAACGTTCTCTTGTCAGAGCAATTTTTAATCTCCCCTTTCTGCAGATCTTTATCCCCCTGTATATTTCACCTGGCTTTGTGTTTAGAGATGTACTGATGTTCATGTTGCCGTGGTGTTCTCTGTAGGGTTTACATGGTAGCCGTTCCTGCAGTGATCCAGGCAGGCTCAGAGGCCAAGCTTTGTGCCAGCCTTCTGCAGCCCAACGAGACCCTGGTCATGACCGTATCTCTGATGGCCGACGGGCAGAACAAGAGACTTCTCCACCAGAGTTCTGACCAAGAGTTTCACCGCTGTGTCCAGTTTCAGGTCAGCCCAGCACTGGTGGACTTCCAGAACCATTCCATTAAGAGTGGACTGTACTGCTCAGCTTTGATGCATCGCTTAGGTTCTTTGTGCAATGCCAGCTTATTTTATGGTGAATGTCAGTGGTGGCCTACCAGAACTTTTCTGTGATTCGGGCACCAATTTGTACCAGGTTTTGATTGAATGCTAGTATATACTATTGAGACCATTTATATATGTAACTTACAGCAGGCTGAATGCATAATGGGATCCCTGCAGTAGTTAAACGCTCTACCTTGAAGTGGCTAGTGGCTCTTACCAACTGGGCCACACGGCACCACATTTGAATGTCCTATGTTATCGGTCCGTTTGTTCACCGTGTGTCCCTGTTTCCGGCCCTGACAGGCCCCTCGTGTGAAGAGCGACAAAGTGCTGAACTTTAAGGTGGAGGTTCGAGGAGAAACATTTCTATCAACAGAGGAGAGAAGGGTCATGATCAAACCCTACAGCCCCATGACGTTCATCCAAACGGACAAACCAATCTACAACCCAGGACAAACGGGTAATGTTAGAGCCGGTACACCTTTAGTCTGGTTGCTAAGAAACGGGCCAATGTTCTGTAATGGTTTACTCCGGGGCGTTGACCTTTTTGGGCCCCTGACCCCATTTTGACATCAACAGTTATCCACGACCCCACCGTGCTCCCTTTGTTTATTTGAGGCTATAACAGTTTTACAATGAAGTCCTGTCAGACTGACATCTGAAGGAAGTATTGTTAGAAATGCATCAGGCAATAATTGTGTAGAAAAGAACAAACACATCATTGCTGGCAATGCTCTTCCCCAGTCTGGTCCCGTCCACTCTGTTCTAACGTCCTGCATTATGAGGATTGTAGAGGGAAACGGTAGACATCTGAAGAGCCTCGTTGTTCAGGAATGTGGTGCAGATGCAGTAAATCCCCCTGGGTTCACTCAGGATATGTACACTGGAATCAGGCTGGGAATCCTCAACCAGTATTTCTGGGAATCCTTGGACTTGAGAAAGTTGCCTGAAATGATGCTTCTAATATTCTCATTGTGTTTGTCGTCTTGTCGTTGGCTGTTTACAGTGCTTTTTAGAGTCGTCACCTTGGATACCCATTTTAGCCCCGTCAATCAGCTGGTGAGTTGAAAATATACGATTGACAATAGTATTTTAGTTCAGTCTCTACTATTTCAATCCAAGATGCAGAAGTGTCACAATACTATGATGGACAACACAGTCTGGTATTATGCACAGCAATCAACCAGCCAGGGCATGAGGCTTCCATTCATATAGGCCAGATTGGAATGTATGGGGTCATCTTTTCCTGAGATTGAATTGCAAATGCTACATGTGATGTTTACGTTAAGTGACCAAGCCAATCAGCTGTCTAGTAGCTGTAGACAGCTATGCTCTGTTTTGGAGTTCTTAATGAAACATGACCCCATCTCTTGTCTTTGCCCTTCACAGTACAACATTGTGGAACTTGAGGTAAGATCCTTGTTGGTGTAACTTTATGTTGACTGTCAGTGTAAAGACTGCAGCATTATGACTCCCCCCTGCTAGCTAGGTCCTCATATCCACCTGCTGTACAAGTTAGCTAAATACTTCCAATCAGTGTTGTGTGTAATCTGGGCCCTCTTCAGTAGATGAATGTTGCAGATAGAACTGACTCCTTGTCCTGTATACTGTTGTGAACTCTCCACAACGTTGTGTCCTGCTGAACATGCCCCTTCCTATGAACCAACAGGACGTTAATCACAACCGGATTGGACAGTGGGTCAACACTACATCCAGTGGCAACATTCTGCAGCTTTCTCACCCCCTGAACTCTGAAGCACCTGTAGGATCCTATACCATTGTAGTGTGGATTGGCGAAGAGAAAATCTACCACAACTTCAAGGTAGAACAGTATGGTAGGTTGAGTTTCTCTTTCATGCTCGGTAATGTTGCATCACAATCCCGGAACGTTCTGGAGTTGACTGCTGTTCTTTCTATCTGTAGTTTTGCCCAAGTTTGAGATCAAAATGAACCTCACTGACAAGATCAGCGTTGTTCAAGAGGAGTATGAAGTGAAAGTGTGTGCAGAGTGAGTAAACACTATTGGTGATTTGCAATGTACTGTAGTTACAAGGTGATGTGGAACTCCACTACATGTCATTAATTATCTCATTACGCGAAGGCAGACCTGGGTTCAACTGCTATTAGAAGTGTTACGTTTACTTTCAAATTTCAAATGAAGGATTTGAAAATACAAGTAAATAACATTGTATTGGTCACAACACGTGTTTGGTTCATGTTGAGGGTGCAGCGATATAGATGATCAATGCCAGAGGTATAGAATACAGTATAAACAAATGAGATGAGTAATGCAAGGTATTTAAGCATTATTAGTGACTAGTATTCCAATGATGTCAAGTCTGTAGGCAGCAGCCTCTGCTAGTACTGTAGCTTCATTTGATAATACACTTGGAAATTGTTATGCATTTGAGGATCCTCTAATACACTTATTTAAATATGGAAGTCCTTCAATATGCATGTGGTCTGCATTAATGACCCACGCTAATTGAAGACCTATAGTGCTACTGCTCAAGTCTTAAACTGCTGCTAGGATCCCTGAGATTTGTTAGTGGCATTTACGTGACCAGCTGGTTCTTCGGTCATAAAGCATCTCAGATTAGGATGGCTGTTCTAGGATCAGGTCCCAGCCTTGACATGTGACCTCGTTCATTATGATCTATAGTTAAAACTGATCCTGTTCTGAGCCTCTATGAACAGAGGTCCAGATTCATTGACCGTGTTCAACGCCTGACTTCAAGCCTTTAGGTCTTATGTTTTTAATATGGTAACTGGATGCAGGAAGTTGACACTTGTCTTGTTGTGAATTGAAATCAGATACACTTATGGGCAGCCTGTACCTGGTAAAGCAGGGGTGAAGTTGTGCCGACCTTTGGACAATGCAGTGATACCAATAACAGTTGATGAGCGAAATCCACAAGGAGTTCCTGATTACACACCTCCATGCCACAAAGAGTCAATAGAGGTCTGTCTGCTTTCCTAAAACGAGTAGTGCTGTTTTTACCAACATATGACATTTTGAATGGGATTTAAATGTGTTTTTATGTGGTTCTGCCTGCTTTTCCTAGATGGACCATACTGGCTGTGCTTCTTATGTCTTCAACATGGCACTTTTCACAAAGAATGCAGGAGAGAAATTGCTGGGAGACGTGTTTAGTTTCCATGCAGAAGTACAGGAGGAGGGGACAGGCAAGTCCTCATCACAATCATTATGAGATGCGTCATGTTGACTCAATACAAACCCTTCATTTCACTTCAGCTGATGGCGACGTAACTATTGCCGGTTTCATTAGATCAGGTTCCCTAACTGTCCTGGGGTTCCCCCTGGGTTCATGTTTTGGTTTTTGCCCGAGCGCTACACAGCTGACTGGAATAACCATCTCATAATGTAGTTGTGATTTGAATCAGCTGTAGTGCCAGGGCAAGAAACTACACGGTGCACCCAGGGGGAGGGGGGGTCCCAGAACTGAGTTTGGGTTACTCTGCGTTGGCTCAAGGTTGGTAAGAAAGAGCTTTTTGACCGTTGGTGCTGCAGCAGGGTTTTATATAATGCTGTTTTAATGTTCTGTGGAAGCTGCACTGCAATTCACTTTCTCCATTGTGAAATATACCATATTTGTTTTAATTTGACAGGTATTACACTGTCAGAGGAGAGAAATGTAGAGCTCTCCTATGTGATTGGAGAATTCACATTTGTTGACACGCCCCAAACCTATGAGCATGGATCAATTATCGAAGGCAAGGTAAGTCCAAATGGTGTTCCTGTTGCATTGTGGATGCTTGGTTTGTCCTGCTTCCCGCCCTTTCCTCAGATAAATGCTGTTCGATTTAACAACACACCCATCTCTGACATGTTAGTCTACCTGTTCGAGGAGAAAGGCTGGTCCTCATATCTACGACTACAGAACCTAACCACGGACAGTCGTGGTATTGCCAGGTTCTCCGTCAACACAACCAGTCTGCCCAAAGAGAATATTAACCTCGTAGTAAGTATGATTCCTTCTAGGTTTGAGAGGATTGTGGCCTTTTAAGCAAGCAAAAATGGTCGTTAACCTATGGTTGAACCGACTCAACTTAGCTCTGGGATGTTTAGAGTTCTCCATTATCTGGAACTGTCTTCTAAATAGTGATGGATGAAGGTGAAGATTCCAGAAGTGAATCTGGATAAGTGTGTCTGGAGTGAGCGGGCTAGTCGGTTGGAATCAACTTTTGATTCTGTTCTGTCCTGGTCATAGGTGGAAAGACATTTTATAACCTATGACGTCATATTTTGTATATAAACTGTTCGTGGTTTCATGGCAGCGAGCTCCGAGAATAAATACTGTCATCTAATTTTGATAAGACTGGTCCCTGTTTATTTTATACAGATAACAATCTTACAAATTCTTAAACAGAGTGCATTTAATTAATGAACACATATAGGAATTATGACATTCCTGTGACGGGGGAACCAAAATGTGCACCGCTTGGGGTCCCCAGGACAGTTGGGGAAACGATACCCAGAGGTCATGACCTTAACAGGCTAGGTGGAAGTCAGGTGGATCTGTTACCATATTGCTTCCTGTCATCCTCTCAGATCCCCACTGTATATAGGACGGGCTCTAGGGGTTGATTTAGGATTGGGCCTTTAGTTACTATTCCTTTTTGTTCCTTTCCAGGTGAGCGACACCCCACAAGTGGAGTACCCAGGATACAGGGTCCCCTATTTCAACAGAGGGCAACACCTACTCTCGCTGATCCAGCCCGCTGCCCCTGACATTAAACCGTCCAGCTCCCTGGCTATTCAGAAGGTGGAGAAACCACTGGCGTGTGGGCAGGCGGTGTCGATCACCATCCGCTATGCCGTCGTAGGGGAGACTGTCCCAAAGGGCTCTGTGGCTGTCCTCTACCTGGTGAGTAGAACCAGGAACAACCTGCAAACCCATGGTGCCTCTCAAACAGCACCATATTTCCTATTTGCACTCCTTTTGACCAGGATCATGTCAGACATTTCCCGAGACACTTTCAAAGGAAGGATGTTCCTAAACTACACCAATACTCCTAATCAACCACTGTAACCCAACCTTGCTCGTGTTACAAATTGGAATTTGTAATGTATAAGCAATAAATTTAGCCTATATGAAATGGATGATGGGCATCCACAAATGAATAGGTGCTAACGTATCATACTAATGGGAGTCGTGGATTTGTTAACCGTGTTACGTCTACCCCATGAGTCCAGGTTGCAACGTCTCCACTCTGTTGCTGAGAACTGTTTCCTTTCCCTCCAGGCCTTGTCCAGAGGGGTCATAGTTCAGCATGGACACATCAATGTTACTGTGCATCAGGACAGTCCTGGTGAGTGAGTTTCATGAAGTGATTCTGAACGTTCTGGAAGGTGCTTAATGAGTGACCTGCTCTTTGCGTTGCAGTAGCCGAGGGTGACGTCACCTTGACGTTGGCAGTGGTCCCAGAGATGGCGCCGGTGGTTCAGCTCCTGGTGTACAGTATGCTACCCAGTGAGACTGTCATCGCCCACAGCATGAACTTCCCCACTGAGAAATGCTTCAGGAACAAGGTGTGTGTGTGTGTGGAGGAGTCTGGCATATCCCCAGTGACTGTACATCACAAACATTGTTGTCCTTTTATGAAAGGTGTCCAGTATTTCCATGCAGACTGTATCATACCTGGAGTAATGGTATCTGTGTCTGCCAGGTGTTGGTGGAGTTCTCTCCCTCCAACGCTGTCCCAGGGGAGGAGAACACCCTGCATCTCTCGGCCCGGCCCGGTTCCCTCTGTGGCCTCAGTGCTGTTGACCAGAGTGTTGGCATCATGGAGCCAGGGAAGAGGCTGGATGCTGACAAGGTAACACGGCTCACTGAAGTGAACAACAGTTGTACCACCATACCTACTGTTTTGGTGGTGCTGGGAATACACCCAGTGACCACAACAGACATGGAGTGGATCTGTTCACTGTTGGGAGCTTTTATCAAATGTGATGGGACTCATTCTCTGGCTTGAGGCCCACTTTCTATTGCCTCTCAGTAACTGGAAAGCACCTCCTTGTTGATGGGACAACTTTCTAAACGTTTAGCAACGGACAACAAAATGGAGTGTTTCCCCAAGTAGTCGTTTCAGTCTGTTCTGTTTGGTCCCCAATGAACAAGGTCATTTCACACCTCCCTGTTGTCCCATTCCAGATATTTGATTTGCTACCGGTCAAGGAGACGACCTATGTTCCCTACGAGCTTGAAGATCCAGTAGCATGTTTACGCGTTAGACCAAGGAGATCCATAATACCACACCCATATGGACCGTCTGAGCAGACAAATGATCCTTATGCAGCTTTTCAGGTAAATATTTCTGCCCTGTTTTCTCAACTTGAAGCCTCTTCTTTCTGGGAAGAATCAGTCACCATACTGTTACAATGTGTTAAACTTAATAGAATGACAAATTGACTTTTATTACTAAATTGGTTCTGCTTTTTCTAGACACTGGGATTGAAGCTAGCGACTAACCTGAATATAAGAGTACCTTCCTGCCTCAGTTACCAGGGGAACCAGTACTATCGCTCCTATGGTGAGATGTCCTTACCAACCCTTATTCTCATTGCCAAGTCTAATGAATCTTGGGTTATGGATTACCTTTTGCTAGAAGAACAAAGCCTGGTTAAACTGGTCTAAACACTGCATGCACTCACTGAGCCCAGCAGCATTCAGTCTATTTTTAACTTGACACTAATGGCCTTGTTTTGTGTTGGTAGTAGCTTACAGCCTAATGGCTAGGCCTGGATCAGCGGGTCCTAGACTTGAAGTGGCTGGTGGACTTGCCGCTCCACCTCCGCCACCCATACATACGGTCCGTACATTCTTCCCTGAGACATGGATTTGGGACCTTGTGGAAGTTGGGTAAGTGCTCTGCAGAGTGAGGCCGACCTCTGGTGAAAGCCCTCTTAGCTCTTGCCTCGTATCCAAACAGTAGTGGTGTAGATTAGGAACCTGAACCTCTGTAAACTGTAGGTCAGCTTCCTCTTAGGAAATACCCTTTGACCTCAATGGGTGTCCCTGGTTAGATAAAGCTTAAATGCATTTGTAACAACAAACGGTGTTGAAATTAGTCCTTCTCTATTAGACACGTGGTGGCTTTCTGTTTGAACTCTGACCTCTGTATTCCAGGGAGTCTGGATCTTTAGATGTCCCCCTGACAGTCCCAGACACCATCACCACCTGGGAGACTGAGGTCTTCTGCCTGGCCCCCAGTGGCTTCGGTCTGGCTCCTCTGGTGGAGCTCACGGTCTTCCAGCCCTTCTTCCTGGAGCTCACCCTGCCCTACTCAGTCATCCGGGGAGAGCACTTTGAGCTGAAGGCCACTGTGTTTAACTACCTCTCCAAGTGCATCATGGTACGACGCTGCACCAGGATGGTTTCTTGAGTTGTATTGTTTGTGTCGTTCCACGTTATCTTACCCCGTGTTCCTCTTTGGCAGGTTTCTGTGACTCCAGCTCTTTCCTCAGACTACACTCTCACACCCTTGCGTGATGTCCAGGACTCCTCGTGCTTGTGTGCCAATGGACAAAAGACCTTCAGTTGGACAATGGCCCCCTCTGTCCTGGGTTAGTCTTCATCTGTTCAAACGGCAGAATGGATGTCAACCTGAGTTGTGTAACCTGTCACCGTATTGGATGTTGTGTAACCTGCGCTGTACTGTGTGTAGGGGTTTTGAACGTGTCTGTTAGTGCGGCGGCTGTCCGTTCCCAGACTGCGTGTGACAATGGGGTTGTGAACGTACCGGAGAGAGGACGCGTTGACACAGTCACACGGAGCCTGCTGGTGAAGGTATGTAGTCTACCGCTGTGGGAGAACTAACGTTAGGTAGCACAGATACTGTCTAGTGGAACTGCCTCTGAAATGAATCCCTCTCCTCCTCCAGGCTGAGGGAACAGAGAAGTGCCACACCTACAACTGGTTACTGTGTCCTACTGGTCAGTAATGAATCAATGTTGAATGTTCACGGTGGTTGACGTGATCATCTTCATTCAGCTCCTCTTTGTGTCCACAGGAGAAGCTCTGACGGAGGAGGTGGAACTGCAACTTCCCCAGAATGTGGTGGATGGCTCTGCTAGGATTTCCCTCTCGGTTCTGGGTAAAATAAACCATTGTGTAGTGGTGGGAAGACGAACCTTCTCCAGTGACGATGCTGCTGTTTGCTGAAGAGGACAGTCTGTAACAGAAGTCCCTTGTTTCTCTGTAGGGGACATCCTGGGTCGGGCCCTCAACAACCTGGATGGACTGTTGCAGATGCCGTATGGGTGTGGGGAGCAGAATATGGCCCTGCTCTCCCCCAATATCTACATCCTGGAGTACCTGAGGAACACAGAGCAGCTCACGCCAGCCATCCTAGAAAAGGCCACCAAGTTCCTCACTAGTGGTAGGAGAGTCCCTTCAAATCTGTCTTGATTAGATGCCAAATCCACAAACCGGGCTGGATTTGTCCAATTAGAGGATTTCGTTTTCTATTTTAAAGTGTTTCTCCACGGTGTACCCTGCTGTCATGGTAACGGCGGAGCTGCATGACAGATGATATGAATGTCTTAACATCACTGACCCAACACGTGGTTTTTCTACTGAAGTCATTTGATGGTAGAATATTGACACTGTCTCATAGCACCCTATTCCTTACATAGGGCAGGACTCTCCAACCTTGTTACTGTCCTGTATGTAGGTTTTCACTCCAACCCTAATCTCGCTCCCCTTCTAATAATTAGCTGGTTGAATGGGGTTAATTACAACTTGGTTGGAGGGTAGCTCTCCATGAACAGGGTTGGAGAGCCCTGAGACATAGGGAGCCGTTTGGGACACAAGTCTGGGAATAGAACAAGCGCTTGGTCACCGTTGATGATAAAAACCCACCGGCAGGTTACCAACGGCAGCTGAACTACAAGAATGCTGATGGTGCGTACAGCACGTTTGGACAAGGCTTGGGGAACACCTGGTGAGTACTTGGCTTGTTTTTCACCTATTGGTAGTTTCAATGACGTATTGACCAATCAAATGGCATCTCTGGCATGGAGACGATGGATAGGACAGCTGATGTGTGTGACGTCATGACTTGGAGCTTGACGATATGATGTCAGGGCTTTTAAATGAATCCACTTTCTTCAGGCTGACTGCTTTTGTCTTGAGATCCTTTGGCAAAGCCCAGTCTTTCATCTATGTTGACCCGGCAACGATGGAGCAATCCAAGACTTGGTTGGAACGTCAACAAGGCCAACGTGGCTGTTTCAGAGCTTCAGGGAAGCTCCTGAACAACAGAATGAAGGTATTTATATTGCTAATAAACTGATTGTCTGTTTCGTCAGACCGGCCGTAGTTTGATTTCAACAGGCTAGATACAGTTGGTGTCTTGACATTGTTTTCTAGGGTGGAGTGACGGATGAAGTCACACTGACGGCTTACATCACTGCTTCAATGCTGGAGCTCAACATGTCCGTGACGGTAAGTAGCTTCACTCCATGGAACCATTTCTCACACCGTCATTACAGGCAACTCATTCAGCCTCCTGTATGAAATCTGTCTCACATCAACTGTCATTTACAGCTTCTACGACGTAGTGAAGTCATTTCTCTGCCAGTAGCCTATGAAATAACAAAGAATGGGCTTAGATCTGTAAGGGAACACCCCCCTGAAATGGACAAAAATGAATGGGAAGTCATTGGCACTGGACAAACCATATACACGGTGTCCAATACCACTCAATTTGGCGTCGTTTCGTTCAAAGTTGATTGCAAATGCCATATGGCAAATGCCAGGTGTAACACTTTGAACATCCAACAGGTGGCGAGTGCGCTCCACTGGTTTTTCATATTGCAAATGCAACACAAGTCAACATCAAAAATCAAAATTTTGAAAAAGTGAGAAATTCAAAAACCTAGCAACCCCTTAAAGTGCTTTCTGGACCGTTTTTCGAAATTCTTTTGATTTGTGTCAATTACACATGTATAAGAACTTAAACATACTTCAGCCATTTAATTTTTAATTTATTTTTTACTTGTGCATAAGGCATATGTTTTGTCCATTTGCAATGTGATTTCATAGGAAGTCAAAGTCACCAGCAAGTCACTGTCCATCAGTCAATTAGATATCATTCTGACACCAAACCCACTTTTTCCAACTCGTTTAGTAGCCAACTATCACATACTACAGAGCTGGCCCAAAATTCACAACGCCTTCTATTCAAACCATAATAAAAACGTAGTTGCGTTCCGGCTGCGGGTCCAGTTCTGATGTTATGTGTAGGCCTAGCTGAGGCAACCCCGAATCCCAAGTTTCGGCTCGATAGGTAATTTGGTGCCCAAGCAAGACCCTAATTGGTGCTGGAAATCCACTTTTTTCCATTCCTTGCTACGGGGTCCTTGAATGAGCTATCGGACAAAAACATTGGTCCGTCTATATGGGCCGAGGTGGTCGCAATGCACTCTGGGACATTTCTAAATGTTGTCATTTTCGTGATGGTCAAAATGAATTGAAGTCATTGCAGATGTACGAGGCTGTTTCTCGGGCCGAGAACCTTCTAGAGCCACGTAACTCACCACGCACTATCGACCTGAGGTCTAGAACAGATTTCGGAACTCTAGGTCTGACGGTTCTTTAAAAGTTCCAACAAGGTTAACTAATGCAGGCAGTGGATGTCTCTACGCACCCCAATGGGTCCCTCCTGCCAAGCTGTGTGATTTAGTTTTTCTTTGAAATTTTATGGGAATCATGACGGATTTACAGTTCATGGGGGTTGCCTAATCACACATGAAGTTTTGGACAGATCTGACCATTTTAACCCTTCAAAACAGCCACTATGACACCATTTAAGGCACTTCCGGTTGGCAGAGGAAGCTATAAATAAACTCCTATCCTGATTGGGGTATGCCTTTACAGAATCCTGAGTTTTTTTAAAAGTCTATGTTAAGAACTGAGTTATTTACTGAGGGTTTAGTGAGTTATTTCAGAAAATCACAAATCTCGCAGAGCTCCGCAGCACACTTTAAAAAGATTCGTATGAACACCCTGTAACTGGATCTGTAACTGTTTAAAAAAAAAAAAAAAGAACATCACCAATTTGACATTGTACGATTTCTCTTAAATGACGATAGATAAATGGCTGGTTCTTTTTTTTATTGACACCAGAGGCTCCTTGACTTTGACGTGAAGCGGAAAAACTATTGCTCTATTTTCATTTTGGACCTTTTTTCCCAGAAAAATAGCCATAACTCAACCGTTGAGGCCTAGACGCCATCTTGTTCGGGGCCAACTGCCCATCATGCCAAACCTACGCTCACCAAGTTTTGGCTTCGAAATATTTTCAGTTAAGGAGAAGGCCACATCGTGATGTTTTGTACATTTGCAATATGATTGCTTATGCCCTCTTGTGGGATTTACCGGGACAGCGTAAAAATGACAAATTTTATAAAACGGAAACCGAATGTCTGAGTTCGTTTGACTTTCCGGTAGATCCGGCCCTGCCGCACGGCCCGACACCGTCCGTGAATTTTACAAACGTTTTCGGACGTCTAGTAAGGGACCGTATATTTGCAATATGGACTTTCTCACTAACCATATGGCGAATGTCAAAATGTTCCCTTAAGGTATGTTACTACTGATATTAGGCTCTGTATGCTACTGTAAAGTGAGAAAGGAAATGTGCTGTAGTCTGGTCCCAGATCTGTTGGTGTTTATTTTTAGAGTGCCATGCCTCTTTAGCAGGGGACCTCTGCATGTACAGAAATTATACCCTTTACAAATGCAACGTAATAAAATGTACAAGGAAAAACAATCCCGTTCCTCAGCAAAAAGTGTTCCCTAATCAACAATTTGAACTGCCTGAGGCCCCAGAACAGCAAGTTGAATGGAACCCAGTCCAAACTGATCTGGGACCAGGCTGGCTTTTAATGTGCTGCTGTCATTCTGTGCTCTAGGATCATGTTGTGGACCACAGCTTGTCTTGCCTGAAGAACTCCACCAGTGATTTGTCCAACACCTACGCTACTGCTCTGCTGGCCTACACCTTCACCCTGGCAGGTGACATGGAGACACGGGCCCGGCTTCTGCAGCACCTCGACACCATCTCATTTCAAGAGGGTGAGCTATATCCTGGTAGCGCTGTCTTACCTTGATTGAGCATGCCTGGATAATGAAGTACTCCTAAAAGTGCAAACCCTCAGACCATCTGGCACTCCAGAGAGGCCCAATAAAATTATTAATTTTTAATTATTGTTAAGAAAAAAATACCCTCTGAACTTGCTCCTAAAATTGTTTTCTACATGAATTGGGGAGGTCAGAACTTTGTATTGTGTAGTCTGTATTAGGATGAATAAACTAGTCCTTATTCTGGTGTGTGCTCCTCAACCCTCAGGGGGTCTCCTGCACTGGTCCCAGTCCTCCTCGGAGACCTCACCCTCCCTGGAGGTGGAGATCAGCTCCTACGTTCTGCTGGCGTCCCTCAGTGCCTCTTCTCGGTCGACCTCTGACCTGGGCTACGCCTCCCGCATCGTCAGGTGGCTGGTGAGGCAGCAGAACGCCTACGGAGGCTTCTCTTCCACCCAGGTATACTTCCTAAACGCCAGTGGTCTGAAATGGTGCACTAGTACAAACAGTGCCTTGTATCAGACCACAGGGCATGTGTTCTTCATGTCCAACCTGGTGAGGCTCCCTTCCACTGATAGAGCCTAGAAACCATCATCGTAATGGATGGAATTGGGATTTAGTCACTTTAGCAACTGTTCAATGTGAGGAAT
The DNA here is from genome assembly GCF_045791955.1 of Oncorhynchus clarkii lewisi. NCBI lineage: Eukaryota > Metazoa > Chordata > Actinopteri > Salmoniformes > Salmonidae > Oncorhynchus > Oncorhynchus clarkii. Next base: position 4,247,998 of record NC_092159.1, on the reverse strand, counting down.
AATCAACCCTTTAAAATGGTCTCTTCATTTTGAACTGATTGTCCTGTGGTGTGCATGTCTAGGACACGGTGGTGGCCCTCCAGGCCCTGGCTCTCTACTCCACCAGGGTGTTCAGTAGAGGAGGAGCCAGCACAGTGACGGTCAGGTCTCCCAGTGGGGACCGGTGCCTCTTCCATGTGAACCAAAACAACAAGCTGCTGTACCAGGAGAGGGCGCTGCAGGACACAGAAGGGAAGTACAGCGTTGAAGTGCAGGGCAGTGCTTGTGCCTCAGTGCAGGTCAGTGAAAACACATCTCTCCTCCAGTCCTGTGGCACAAGATGCCCTTTAATACACAGTACAGGGAAGCTGTTTTTTCTGGCTCATAAAATGTTTGTATTCGGACAGGATGCTTTCCCTGACTTCCTCTTCTCTATCCCAGGTGGTGCTCCGCTACAACGTCCCTACTCCTACCAGAAGCACAACGCTCAGTATCCAGGTGACTCCAGAGGTGGACTGCAACAGGAAGTCTTTGAGACCCAGAGTCACGCTGAAGCTCCAGTCTCGGTCAGAATGAAGGACATATTTGTATGAATTCTATTAACTGATCTTGGAGCGTGACCTGCAGAATGGGTTTGACCCAAATGAATTAGTGTTACACCTGTGTATAGGTTATTGACCTTCTAGTTGGTACCTCTGCTTGGATCAGTCAGAATGCTGATCTGGTCTTTATGGATAAAATAATCCAAGCATTTGATTATTAAAATCAGCTGTCAATCATCTTTCTCAGATATCATGGAAAGGAGCTCACCACCAATATGATTATAGTGGATTTGAAAATGCTCTCTGGGTTTTCTCCAGATCCAGACTCTTTGGGGAGGGTGAGTTGTTGGGCCCTTTATCCATGGAGGTCTTGCCTCGTCTGTGTCCCTTTGTTTAAGGATGACGGTTCTTTGTTCATGCAATATCAATGACTTGTCTTCACAGCTGAGGGGTTCAAGTCAAGTGGATCGTGTTGATATCAAAGATGACCATGTGTTAATGTACTTGACAGAGGTGAGGTGAAAACCATTCACATGGCACTTCATATAATGGGCTTCATTTAAACATAATATATTTTGATGTACAGTAACTTCTGCTTTGATCATTTAATGACCCGTTTGTTTGTTTTTCTCCCAACAGCTGACATCACTTCCTTTCCACATCACCCTGGACATCATACAGGAGCTCCCAGTACAGAATCTAAAGCCAGCAGTGGTCAAGATCTATGACTACTACCAGCCAAGTAAGTTACTCTACTAACCCTCCCCAAAACATTATTTTTTTCCCTTCTTCTGAGGAACATTTGGTCAACTTGTTTTAATTTACTGAGACGAAGCTGTCTTACGGTTACAGGTGACCAGGCTGAGACAGAATACGTCTTCCCTTGCAACTGGGGGTTCCAAGCTGGTGAGCTACTTGAAATCTGGAGTTATTGGTGATGAATTGTGTACTATACATGATTTAGGGAGCCAGTCTTCCTTTAATCTAAATGCTGGTCAGTTTGCTAAAGGATTCATTAAATGTCTTTGCTCCTCGACAGATGGAAGAAGATGACATTGATGTCACACCTGCAACCCTTGAGACGTCTTTCAAGTGCTGAAGTAAAACTATGGATCTGGAAATAAAGTGTTTCATTAAAACCCTTTTCTGGAGCCTTTTGTCTCTGAGCAGTGAGGTGAATATTGAGGCAGTGGTGTTCATCCTGGGGTACATTAAGCAATGTGATTGGGTCCAGTAAACAGAGCAGCTCTCTGGAGGTGTAGTTTCCATCTGTGCTGTTAATCAGGGTCGCCAACTGTACAAAGGTGTAGATGTTGGGTTCTCATCTCTTTTGTTCCTCAGTCTGTGACATGGACGCCTGTAGTTGTGAAGGCCTGCTTCTCATCTCTTCTGTTCCTGTCTGTGACATGGACCCCTGTAGTTGTGAAGGCCTGCTTCTCATCAGGGTCAGGACTTTTTACCACTAAATGATATACTCCTTACGGTATTGAGTCCTGGCTATGAGTTCCTGATGAATGGTGTGGACAAGGCAGGATGTGGTGGTAAACGCCTCACAAATCAATGAGACTGACGACCCAACAGATATTCTAGAGCCCCACTGACGACCCAACAGATACTCTAGAGCCCTACTGACAACCCAACAGATACTCTAGAGCCCTACTGACGACCCAACAGATACTCTAGAGCCCTACTGACGACCCAACAGATACTCTAGAGCCCTACTGACGACCCAACAGATACTCTAGAGCCCTACTGACGACCCAACAGATACTCTAGAGCCCTACTGACGACCCAACAGATACTCTAGAGCCCTACTGACGACCCAACAGATACTCTAGAGCCCTACTGACGACCCAACAGATACTCTAGAGCCCTACTGACGACCCAACAGATACTCTAGAGCCCTACTGACGACACTACAGATACTCTAGAGCCCTACTGACGACACTACAGATACTCTAGAGCCCTACTGACAACACTGACGACCCAACAGATACTCTAGAGCCCTACTGACAACACGACTCGCATCTCGTTCATAGACTTTAGTATGCAAACATACTGGGAGTAACTGTGAAAAGCAGTGTTTCTGACCTGACAATGGGACAGAACAGACATGTTCTGGGTTGACTACTGTACATGCTGAGCTGTCAAACTAAACCATCACTCTACTTTTGACGGCGGTACAATACCAGATGTTTCGGTTCAGATTTAGCAAGCCCTCTTGATTGGACAGTACTCAGCAATTCTTAAATAGTGAACACAAATATATCACCATGTGAATTGTTCCCATATTTCATGAGCTAAAAAAAAGATCCCAGAAATGTCCCATACGCACAAAGAAAGCGCTCAAATTGTGCACAAATTTGAGCATTTAGACTTTTCCAAGGTTATCCATCCACTTGACAGGTGGGGCTGATGACATGTGTTCACCTTGTGCTGAGGACAATGTGGCTGCTCTGAAATGTGCATTTGTGGCAATGCCACAGCTGTCAAGTTGAGGGCGCGTGCAATTGGCATGCTGACTGCAGAAATGTCTGCCAGAGCTGTTGCCAGATAAGAGTCATTTCTCTGTTTCCCACATCAAAAGTCATTTGTAAAGAATTTGCCAGTATTTCCAACCGGCCTCACGACCAGGAATTGTAATCCTGCCAGCCCAGGAACTCCACATCCGGCTTCACCTGCAGCATCGTCTGAGACCAGCCACCTGGACAGCTGATGAAACTGGAGTATTTCTGGCTGTAGTAAAGCCTTTCGGGGGGAGGGGGGCCTCATTCTGATTGTCTGGCTTAGTGGGTGGGCCTATGCTCTCCCATGGCTGTACTCCTGCCCAGTCACATGTAATCCATAGATCAGGGCCTCATTTATTTAAATTGACTGCTTTCCTTATGAACTCAAATCATTGAAGTTGTTGCATGTATATTAATGGATAATATCAACCCACTTCAGTGGTTACTTAAGGGTGCAATGATATCAAGTGTTTTCTACCCATAAACTCAGATTTGGATCCAGTAAGGCAGTGGTCACCAAACCACCTTGTCTCCTGGGGGAACTCAATCCCTTGTGGCTCTGAGTAACAGGGTGTTTTACACTCGCATTGTTAATTCCAAATGGACCTCTGACCCCTACACATCAGTGGTATTGTAGGTAGGGTGTTGGGCCAGTGATCGAATCCCTGAGATCACAATCTGTCGGTCTGCCCCTGAACAAGGCAGTTAACCCACCGTTCCTCGGCCATCATTGTCAATAAGAATTTGTTCTTAACTGACTTGCCTAGTTAAAGGATAAATAAATTGTCAGGTCTCTGTTTTGGGAACAAAACATTAAGTGACGATTATTGTATTGGACAATATACAAATGTGTTTGAGATCATTTGAAAAATTATTTCATTGAGAATTTATTAGTGTAAGTAAAAATCTAAATGTAAAGATTTGAAGGTTTAGTTTTGGGGTGTTGTGAGAAATAAATGAGTCCACAGAAATTCGGTCCAAAAATGGTGTCCCCGCTAAAGCAGTTAATACCACTGGGCTAGTAGGAGTTACCACCCTATCTCTAGTACTGGTCATTTCACATCAGTCAAGGGAAGTGACAAGAGCACACTTTGGGAGGAAGGAGAGAGAGAATTGGGACACGGTCCTGACATTTCTAAAGGGATGCTACCCTCTTCTGTCGTATCATGTAGAGAAGGTTTTGGCTTTCGACTTCCTCTTTCTGGGCAGGAGAGGGTGGTAGCCAGAGATTCCTCTTTGACCGGTGTGGCTGAGGGGGGTGGTAACCTCAAACCAAGCGAACCAGGCTCCAGCTTGACCCTGGAGGTCTTGGGGGAGTGTGGTGAGCGAGGTGACCCAGCTTTAGGCCTCTTGGCTGGTGAGGCTTGGTGGGCGGAGGGGCAGCTGTGCTGGTTCAGACACACGGAGCAGAGAGGATTGACAGGTAGACACACCTGTTGACCAAACCCCACCAGCAACCAGTTGATCTCACTCCATAGATCCCTGTGTCGGGGAAGAGAGGGGAAGATCATCAATCCCCGTCTTCATCAAAATCATGTCGGACAGAAATCACAAGGCAAAATGTTTCTCTTTCCTGCTGTAAGGGATCTGATTGGTCAGTGACTGGTTAACGAGTGACCTGATGGGGTAGAGGAAGTGGTGGTGTCACCTTGGTAACCAGTCTTCCAGGGCCTTGCGTGTCTCCTCTGGCTTCTTGGTCCCACCTCTCGTCCATCCCAGCCGGTTGGAGATACGGTGGACGTGTGTGTCCACGCCTACTCACACGCACAAACAATAGAAAAACTATCCCATTATAAAAGACGCCCACAATATAATCCAATAGAACTACAACTCTGCACAACATCAGACCACACCACATCACAACATGCAGACTAGAGTATGGGATTTGTAGTCCTACAATTGAAGTCAGAAATTTACATATACTTAGATTGGAGTCATCAAAACTTGTTTTTCAACCACTCCACAAATTTCTTGTTAACTAACTACAGTTTTGGCAAGTTGGTTAGGACATCTACTTTGTGCATGACAAGTCATTTTTCCAACAATTGTTTACAGACAGATTATTTCCCTTACAATTCACTGTATCACAATTCCAGTGGGTCAGAAGTTTACATACACTAACTTGACTTTGCCTTGAAACAGCTTGGAAAATTCCAGAAAATGTCATGGCTTTAGAAGCTTCTGATAAATAATGTCAATTAGCCTGAGTCAATTGGAGGTGTACCTGTGGATGTATTTCAAGGCCTACCTTCAAACTCAGTGCCTCTTTGCTTGACATCATGGGGAAATCAAAAGAAATCAGCCAAGATCTCAGAAAAAAAATTGTAGACCTCCACAAGTCTGGTTCATCCTTGGGAGCAATTCCCAGACACCTGAAGGTACCATGTTCATCTGTACAAACAATGGTACGCAAGTATAAACACCATCATTTGATGAAACAAAAATATAACTGTTTGGCCAAAATGACCATCGTTATGTTGAGGAAAAAGGTGGGAGGCTTTCAAGCCGAAGAACACCATCAGAACCGTGAAGCACGGGGGTGGCAGCATCATGTAGTGGGGGTGCTTTGCTGCAGGAGGGACAGGTGCACTTCACAAAATAGATGGCATCATGAGGATGGAACATTATGTGGATATATTGAAGCAACATCTCAAGATATCAGTCAGGGAGTTAAAGCTTGGTCACAAATGGGTCTTCCAAATGGACACTGACCCCAAGCAAACAAAGTTGTGGCAAAATGGCTTAAGGACAACAAAGTCAAGGTATTGGAGTGGTCATCACAAAGCCCTGAACTCAATCCTATAGAAAATGTGAGGGCAGAACTGAAAAAGCGTGTGCGAGCAAGGAGGCCTACAAACCTGACTCTGTTACACCAGCTCTGTCAGCAGGAATGGGCCAAAATTCACCCAACTTATTGTGGGAAGCTTGTGGAAGGCTACCTGAAATGTTTGACCCAAGTTAAACAATTTAAAGGCAATGCTACCAAATACTAATTGAGTGTATGTAAACTTCTGACCCACTGGGAATGTGATGAAAGAAATAAAACCTCTACTATTATTCTAACATTTCACATTATTAAAATAAAGTGGTGATCCTAACTGACCTAAGACAGGGAATTTTTACTAGGATTAAATGTCAAGAATTGTGAAAAACTTTAAATGTATTTGGCTAAACTGTATGTAAACTTCCGACTTCAAACTGTATATGAGCCATACCTACCTATGCCAGAGACCTGGTGCCAGGCGATGTCCATGGCCAGGTGAGCCATCTTGGGTCCTACTCCAGGTAGTCGTACCAGGCCCTCCACTGTGTTCGGGATGTCCCCTCTAAACTCCCTCTGGAGCATCACTGACGTCTGCTTCAGGTACTTCACCTTGGTCTGGAGGAGGGGGGGGGGGGGGGGGGGTAGGAGAGAAGACATATCAAGGTTTTATTCACAAGTATTCACACCCCTTGACTTTTTCCACATGGTACAGCCTGAATTTAAAATGGATTACATTGAGATTTGTCACTGGCCTACCCACAATACCCCATAATGTGGGATGTTTTTATTCTTTTACAAATTAATTATTCAAAATCTGAAATGTTTTGAGTATTCAACCCTTTGTTGTGGAAAGACTAATTTCAGGCGTAAATATTTGCTTAACAAGAGCATTGACTCATTCTGTGTGCAATAATAGTGTTGAACATGATTTTTGAATGACTGCCTCATCTCTGTACCCCACACATAGCAGTTCATTTCAAACAGATTCAACCACAAAGACGAGGAAGGTTTTCCAATGTCTCACAAAGTAGAGCAGATGGGTTGGTAGATGGGTAAAAAATAAAAAGCAGATATTGAATATCTCTTTCAACATGGTGAAGTTATTAATTACACTTTGGATGGTGTGTCGATACACCCAGTCACTACAAAGATACAGGCGTTCATCCCAACTCAGTTGCCGGAGAGGAAGGAAACTGCTCAGGGATTTCACCATGAGACAAATGGTGACTAAGTTTAATGGCTGTGATAAAACACTGAGGATGGATCAACAACATTGTAGTTACTCCACAATACCAACATAAATGACCAAGTGAAAAGAAGGAAGCCTGTACAGAATACAAATACTCCAGAACATACATCCTGTTTGCAACAAGTCACTAAAGTAATACTGCAAAAAATGTGTCAAAGCAATACATTTTTTGTCCTGAATACAAAGTGTTGTATTGGATTTGCCTCAAACATATTACGGATTACCAATCTCCATATTTTAAAGGATAGTGGTGGCTGCATCATGTTATGGGTATGCTTTTAATTGTTAAGGACAGGAGAGTTTTTCAGGATAAAATAAACAGAATGGAGCTAAGCACAGGCAAAATCCTGGAGGAAAACCTGCTTCAGTCTGCTTTCCACCAGACCCTGGCAGATGAATTCATCTTTCAGCAGGACAATAACCTAAAACACAAGGCCAAATCTACACTGGAGTTGCTTACCAGGAAGACAGTTAATGTTCCTGAGTGGCAGAGTTACAATGTCGACTTAAATAAAAATATATATGGCAAGACCTAATGGTTGTCTAGCAATGAACAACAACCAATTTGACGGAGCTTGAAGAATTTTGAAAAGAATAATGGACAAATGATACACAATCTAGGTGTAGAGAGCTCTTAGAGATGTACCCAGAAAGACTCACAGATCAACCTAGCTGTAGAGAGCTCTTAGAGATGTACCCAGAAAGACTCACAGATCAATCTAGGTGTAGAGTGCTCTTAGAGATGTACCCAGAAAGACTCATAGATCAATCTAGGTGTAGAGAGCTCTTAGAGATGCACCCAGAAAGACTCATAGATCAATCTAGGTGTAGAGAGCTTTTAGAGATGTACCCAGAAAGACTCACAGATCAATCTAGGTGTAGAGAGCTCTTAGAGATGTACCCAGAAAGACTCACAGATCAATCTAGCTGTAGAGAGCTCTTAGAGATGTACCCAGAAAGACTCACATATCAATCTAGGTGTAGAGAGCTCTTAGAGATGTACCCAGAAAGACTCACAGATCAATCTAGGTGTAGAGAGCTCTTACAGATGTACCCAGAAAGACTCACAGATCAATCTAGGTGTAGGGAGCTCTTACAGATGTACCCAGAAAGACTCATAGATCAATCTAGGTGTAGAGAGCTCTTAGAGATGCACCCAGAAAGACTCATAGATCAATCTAGGTGTAGAGAGCTTTTAGAGATGTACCCAGAAAGACTCACAGATCAATCTAGGTGTAGAGAGCTCTTAGAGATGTACCCAGAAAGACTCACAGATCAATCTAGCTGTAGAGAGCTCTTAGAGATGTACCCAGAAAGACTCACATATCAATCTAGGTGTAGAGAGCTCTTAGAGATGTACCCAGAAAGACTCACAGATCAATCTAGGTGTAGAGAGCTCTTACAGATGTACCCAGAAAGACTCACAGATCAATCTAGGTGTAGGGAGCTCTTACAGATGTACCCAGAAAGACTCACAGCTGTAGTCGCTGTCACATGTATTGATTCAGGGGGTTGAATACGTATCTAATCAAGATATATTAGTGTTTTATTTCCATTCATTTTCTACAAATATTTATACTTTATCTGTGACAGAGTGTAGATCGTTGACCCATAACCCGACAATTAAATCAATTTTAATCCCACTTTGTAACACAACAAAATGTGGAAAAAGTCAAGGGGTGTGAATACTTTGTGAAGGCAGTGTATAGTGTGCGTTACCTTCCAGAAGCCAACAGGGTAGATGAGTTGTCCCAGTGTGTCATCGTCAGTATTGACTATGTTGTCCACTGTACAGCCATGAGCCCTGAGTCTCTGCAGAGCCGCACTGGTCACCTGGTCCCTTGTCTGGCTTGACAACATCAGAGACACCAGCACCTGGTAACGTCGTACCTGGTGGAAGAGATGAGGAGGAGGGGAGAGAGATGAATCACACTTCATCATCTGGCCGTCCCAATCGATGAATCTGGGTTTGGCGGATGCCAGGAAAACGCTACCTGCCCCAATGCATAGTGCCAACTGTAAAGTTTGGTGGAAGAAGAATAACGGTCTGGGGCTGTTTTTAATGGATCGGGCCCCTTAGTACTAGTGAAGGGAAATCTCAATGCTACAGCATACAATGACATTCTAGATGATTCTGTGCTTCCAACTTTGTGGCAACAGTTTGGGGAAAAGGCCCTTTCCTGGTTCAGTATGACAATGTCTCCGTGCACAAAGCGAGGCCCATACAGAGTGTGGAGCAATGTGGAAGAACTTGACTGGCATGCACATAGCCCTGACCTCAACCCCATCGAACACCTTTGGGATGAATTGAAACGCCGACTGCAAACCAGGCCTAATCGCCCAACATCAGTGCCCGACCTCACTAATGCTCTCTCTTGGCTGCAAGTCCCTGCAGCAATGTTCCAACATCTAGTGGAAAGCCTTCCCAGAAGAGTGGAGGCTGTTATAGCAGTAAAAGAGGGGGACCAACTCAATATAAAATGCCCATGATTTTGGAATGAGATGTTCAATGAGCAGGTGTCCACATACATTACATAACCAAAAGTATCTCCTTGCTAGTATGCCTCTTATGCACTGCCTTGTTAGAATGGAGTGTTCAGTAGGCGTACACTGTTTCTAAAGAGGTCTCAGAATGAGGTTGACTCATCACTCCTGGTGGGAGAACAGGTGTGCATAACTAACATGTCACGTAACATCTAACTTGTATATCCTTGTCTGTCATGGTGGTAAAGCCTGATTGAACTGGCCTCATGAAAACAGCTTGGGATGTATTAATTAGTCGCACACTGTAGCAAAAAGTTTTCCAACGGGAAACGTTCTGCAGCGAAATCAAGTGTTTCTATTGGACAAATTCAGCTAAGTCCTGCCTAGTTCTGTTTGGTTCCTAATGAATACACCCCAGCTAGCTAGCTCGGCCCATCTCCCATCTCCAACACATTTGCCCTGTTTGTTTCGTAACAAATCATATCCAGTGACATAACTGCAGTTCCACATCCTCCTTTTATAGTGCTGGATGTATTTCACCTTTATCCTGGAACATAAATCAGATATACAGCCTTCTGACCCTGCTCTGTAGAACCCCTCCACCTCTAATGGGCACTCTGCTGTTCTACCTGCAGGGTTCATCTAGTGGTGGAACCCTGCTACTACCTCTGTGTTCTACTGTTCTACCTGCAGGGTTCATCTAGTGGTGGAACCCTGCTACTACCTCTGTGTGTTCTACTGTTCTACCTGCAGGGTTCATCTAGTTCTACTGGTGGAACCCTGCTACTACCTCTGTGTGTTCTACTGTTCTACCTGCAGGGTTCATCTAGTTCTACTGGTGGAACCCTGCTACTACCTCTGTGTAATCTACTGTTCTACCTGCATGGAACCCTGCTACCACCTCTGTGTATTCTACTGTTCTACCTGCAGGGTTCATCTAGTTCTACTGGTGGAACCCTGCTACTACCTGGGTGTGTTCTAACGTCCTACAGGAAACAGCCACCACCAGCCGTGGAAAAGGAGTTTGTGTGATTGGCACAGACGACATACTGTATGTGTCAGCAATGAGACCTTTGTGTGTTACATATTGTCATGACCAGTGTTACATTGTGGCATTACCAGTACTACATAATGTGACATAGACCCTGTTCTACATAGTCCTTCATAGGCCTACATAGATCCTAACCAGTGCTACATAATCCTTCATAGATCCTGGCCAGTACTACATCATCCTTCATAGATCCTGGCCAGTACTATATAATCCTTCATAGATCCTGGCCAGTACTACATAATCCTACATAGATCCTGGCCAGTACTACATAATCCTACATAGATCCTGGCCAGTACTACATCATCCTTCATATATCCTGGCCAGTACTACATCATCCTTCATAGATCCTGGCCAGTACTACATCATCCTTCATAGATCCTGGCCAGTACTACATCATCCTTCATAGATCCTGGCCAGTACTACATAATCCTACATAGATCCTGGCCAGTACTACATAATCCTTCATAGATCCTGGCCAGTACTACATAATCCTACATAGATCCTGGCCAGTACTACATAATCCTACATAGATCCTGGCCAGTACTACATAATCCTACATAGATCCTGGCCAGTTCTACATAGACCAGTATCAGTGCTAAACCCAGTGGTCTTTGACAGACAGTGAAACATCTCGTGAGCATATTTTACCCCGGTTGACCATTTTCAGGGGTATTATTTGTTGTTGGGGGGGGGGTGGAGAGCGGAGCTCCCTCAACCTCCTACATTACCTTAGGGGTGAAATATAGGGTCAAAATGCACAAAGCCTATTTCTGACAGTGGTTGGTGTGGTTGGTGTAGATCAGGTCTCCGCCCCCCAGGTGTAGATCAGGTCTCCGCCCCCCAGGTGTAGATCAGGTCTCCGCCCCCCAGGTGTAGATCAGGTCTCCGCCCCCCAGGTGTAGATCAGGTCTCCGCCCCCCAGGTGTAGATCAGGTCTCCGCCCCCCAGGTGTAGATCAGGTCTCCGCCCCCCAGGTGTAGATCAAGTCTCCGCCCCCCAGGTGTAGATCAGGTCTCCGCCCCCCTGGTGTAGATCAGGTCTCCGCCCCCCAGGTGTAGATCAGGTCTCCGCCACCCAGGTGTAGATCAGGTCTCCGCCCCCCCGGTGTAGATCAGGTCTCCGCCCCCCAGGTGTAAATCAGGTCTCCGCCCCCCAGGTGTAGATCAGGTCTCCGCCCCCCAGGTGTAGATCAGGTCTCCGCCCCCCAGGTGTAGATCAGGTCTCCGCCCCCCAGGTGTAGATCAAGTCTCCGCCCCCCAGGTGTAGATCAGGTCTCCGCCCCCCTGGTGTAGATCAGGTCTCCGCCCCCAGGTGTAGATCAGGTCTCCGCCCCCCAGGTGTAGATCAGGTCTCCGCCCCCCAGGTGTAGATCAGGTCTCCGCCCCCCAGGTGTAAATCAGGTCTCCGCCCCCCAGGTGTAAATCAGGTCTCCGCCCCCCAGGTGTAGATCAGGTCTCCGCCCCCCAGGTGTAGATCAGGCCTCCGCCCCACAGGTGTAGATCAGGCCTCCGCCCCCCAGGTGTAGATCAGGTCTCCGCCCCCCAGGTGTAGATCAGGTCTCCGCCCCCCAGGTGTAGATCAGGTCTCCGCCCCCCAGGTGTAGATCAGGTCTCCGCCCCCCAGGTGTAGATCAGGTCTCCGCCCCCCAGGTGTAGATCAGGTCTCCACCCCAGGTGAATGCCAGGTCAGAGACGACAGACAGGTAACCGTTGAGCTCCCTCTGCCCGGCAGGGTGGACTGAATTCACAACCTCTGTGAAGCAGGAGAAGGCTAGGGCGAACTCGGGGAAGGTGAGGGCGAACTCGGGGAAGGTGAGGGCGCGGGAGAGGGAGGGGCCGAGGCAGGAAGCGGTCTCTTGGTAGGTCAACAGGAGGTTCATGATACCCGGGGAAGAATGTGTGGACGGCACGGAGCAGGGGGTAGCAGGGGCTGGTCCACCTCTGACCCGGAGAGGATGAGGGAGCGGACAGAGGTGGAGGGGAGACAGTGGCCAGGGTGTAGGTGGGGAGGTAAGAGGAGGAGAGAGGAAGGAAGGTGGGGAGGTAAGAGGGGGAGAGAGGAAGGAAGGTGGGGAGGTAAGAGGGGGAGAGAGGAGGGGAGAGGAAGGAAGGTGGGGAGGTAAGAGGGAGAGAGAGGAGAGGATGTACGGTAGTGGGGGGTGTACGACAGAGAGACAGAAACCAGTGGGGTCTCACCCACCTCATCAGGGGCGTGTGTGTCGTAGCATTTCTCCGCCCCCATGAGGTCAACAGGCGCGTCCCTGGCGCTCCTCATCTGACGCACATGACCCAGCTGCTTGCTCCAATCAGGAGGCTCCCAGTGTTTAGGCTCCTCCTTCCCATCGTATTCCACCTTCACCTGGCCCCGCCTCCTACGCAGGATGGGTGCCAGTGGTAACAGGGACAGGGCTTTGTCTGGCTCAGCTTGTGATTGGCCGATGGATGAGCGACGGAACCTAGAGGAGCCAATATCTGCAAGGTAAAGTAGGGGCGGGGGACAGAAGTTGAGTGATGAGGTGTGCTGAACATTCTGAGGCATACAGAAATGATGTCACATTCTTCATGTACAGAACAACTGAACATACAGGAAGTAGTAGACTTCATCGTCACCTGTGTCAAATATATTAGTGGTGTATTCAGACTGTGTGCATATAGCCAGGCCATAGGCTCTCTTTCTCTGAAGACTGTCGTCATCTCTTAGTTGTTGTTTTAGGCTACAGCTTGTCCCATCTGAAAGTCCCTCAATCATGCAGCAAGACATTGCTTCAGTTTGTAAATGTCAGAAGGGCAATGTTGTGATAAAACGGATTCATACCTGAAGCGTCTCGTCCCAAACTCTGATTTGATACGCTCGAATCTTCTTCCTCCTGTTTCACGTGCGCCCTCAACACTCTCCTCTCCATCCTAGTTTTTAACGTCGTGGCTAAACCGGCACGGGGCACGGTCTTGTTACCGCTCCGAGTGATGACCGCGGTACTCTCAACGAAATAAGGCGAGGTCATATTTAAAACAGTGGAAAGCATAGGAGACAGTTGTGCTGCAAGTGGGACGTGGCTAACAACATTAGCTTGTTATCTATTTTAGTGATAATCTGGTTAGCTAGCTAAAACACATGTATGCAAGTTTTGGTAACATTTTCCAAGTACTATTGATGGATATTGAAACGTGACCTACTAGGGTTGTTGATTTCATTTTCAAACGACAGGCACGTTAAGACAAACTAGAACATTAAACACATGTTACATTTTTAACTCGACACCTCTTGCTTCGTCGAGCAATGTTTTTAGTAGGAACTACATTTCCCATCAGCTCCCGCGACAAACGTGTTTTTATAGGAAGTGCCCGACAGTCCATCCGGTTGTCGAGTGGGTGGACTGATCTGACTTGGGGAAAGCTTTTGAAAAATTGGGATAAACAAATTCTAAATGCATGAATTTGTCTTGCTCGGTATTTTGTCCACCTGCCAGCCTCACGTGAATGACGCCAGAAACACATCTAGATCGATAGTAGGTATGAACTTCCGTTGTTTTTAAAGCCCTAGGTCTGAAACAAAAACAAGCAGATAGCTAGTCAACAATATGTATGTATTAGTGCTTGTTTGTGTCGCTCTTTCTCTCTCCCTGTCCGCTATTTTGTCAGCTGTTCCGGACGGATGTTGAACATACACGAATGGGCACCTGAATGGGTACTGTTGTTACCTCTAAAACTGAACTAGATAATATTAGTTAGCTGTCGTTTTTCACTCGGTTCTCTCTCTGCTTGACAGGGAGAATTATTTCAACATTCTTGTTTGTTTCGTGGTACTCTCTCTCTCTCCAGCTAGAACTCAATAGATGATTGTCGCTGATCCCGAGGTTGTAGGTACTACTGACTAGCTACTGAAGTATAGCCTAATTGCGTCCCAAATGGCACTATATTCTATATGTAGTGATTGTGCCATTTGGGGCGTATTCTATATTAGCACGGACACACAAACTACCACTTTCCCGTGACCATAACAGAGTCATCCTAGCTGCTTTCTGTACAAGCGGTTATTATTCGCTTTATGTAACAACAACGTTATGAATATCATATCAAGGCCCTTTAGAATGTGCAGAGGAATGGAATGGTTCTAGGGCAATTGTTTGCTATCTCATGTGCTCCTAACCCCTAGCTCGCTTTGCAAGATGCATGTGGTGTGAGTCTGGACGTGCACTAATTTATGGAGAACCACAGGTGCAAAGGACAAAAACGATGTCGAGAAGGGGTGTGATGTTGGGGCATGTCTCTGTCAGTCATTTATCTGTTTGACAGAAACTAACAGCAGTCACGTAATGCAAAAAGTTGGGCCAGGGCTCTCTCAATTGATCTTTCCTTGATTCCTTGTACTCAAAACACATTTTGAGTGAATTTTATTTCTGGTATAAATATAAATAAAAAACATTGAAGGTCTGAGGAGAAGCAACCTTGTGGTTAAAAGAAGGCGAGTGGGTAGGATTTGAGGAAACGTAGTCAATAAACTGAACATTGATAACCAACTGTTTTCCGAGACACCAAGACAACTCCATGGCTTATCTAAATGATACAAAGTTCCCATAGAGGAGTGGAATAATGGACCACCCAATACTATTAATGTTCTCTCTCTACCACCCAGTACTATTCATGTTCTCTCTCTACCAGCCAGTACTATTCATGTTCTCTCTCTACCACCCAATACTATTCATGTTCTCTCTACCACCCAATACTATTAATGTTCTCTCTCTACCACCCAATACTATTAATGTTCTCTCTCTACCACCCAATACTATTAATGTTCTCTCTCTACCACCCAATACTATTCATGTTCTCTCTACCACCCAATACTATTCATGTTCTCTCTCTCTACCACCCAATACTATTCATGTTCTCTCTCTCTCTACCACCCAATACTATTCATGTTCTCTCTCTCTACCACCCAATACTATTCATGTTCTCTCTCTCTCTACCACCCAATACTATTCATGTTCTCTCTCTCTCTACCACCCAATACTATTCATGTTCTCTCTCTCTCTACCACCCAATACTATTCATGTTCTCTCTCTCTCTACCACCCAATACTATTCATGTTCTCTTTCTCTCTACCACCCAATACTATTCATGTTCTCTCTCTCTCTACCACCCAATACTATTCATGTTCTCTCTCTCTACCACCCAATACTATTCATGTTCTCTCTCTACCACCCAATACTATTCATGTTATCTCTCTACCACCCAGTACTATTCATGTTCTCTCTCTCTACCACCCAATACTATTCATGTTCTCTCTCTCCCTACCACCCAATACTGTTCATGTTCTCTCTCTCTACCACCCAATACTATTCATGTTCTCTCTCTCTCCCTACCACCCAATACTATTCATGTTCTCTCTCTACCACCCAATACTATTCATGTTCTCTCTCTACCACCCAATACTATTCATGTTCTCTCTCTCTCTACCACCCAATACTATTCATGTTCTCTCTCTCTACCACCCAATACTATTCATGTTCTCTCTACCACCCAATGCTATTCATGTTCTCTCTCTCTCTCTCTCCCTACCACCCAATACTATTCATGTTCTCTCTCTCCCTACCACCCAATACTATTCATGTTCTCTCTCTACCATCCAATACTATTCATGTTCTCTCTCTACCACCCAATACTATTCATGTTCTCTCTCTACCACCCAATACTATTCATGTTCTCTCTCTACCACCCAATACTATTCATGTTCTCTCTCTCTCTACCACCCAATACTATTCATGTTCTCTCTCTCCCTACCACCCAATACTATTCATGTTCTCTCTCTACCACCCAATACTATTCATGTTCTCTCTCTCCCTACCACCCAAT
Organism: Oncorhynchus clarkii lewisi; assembly: GCF_045791955.1. NCBI lineage: Eukaryota > Metazoa > Chordata > Actinopteri > Salmoniformes > Salmonidae > Oncorhynchus > Oncorhynchus clarkii. The sequence continues at coordinate 4,231,573 of NC_092159.1, read as the reverse complement.
ACTATTCATGTTCTCTCTCTCTCTCTCTACCACCCAATACTATTCATGTTCTCTCTCTCTCTACCACCCAATACTATTCATGTTCTCTCTCTCTCTCTCTCTCTCTACCACCCAATACTATTCATGTTCTCTCTCTCTCTACCACCCAATACTATTCATGTTCTCTCTCTCTCTACCACCCAATACTATTCATGTTCTCTCTCTCTCTGACCCTGCTGGTTCTACTAACCTGTGTTCCTCCCTCTGTTTCCCCCAGAGCCCCAGTAGAGTGTAAGCTGTCTGGTCCCTCCCCACAGGACCCCTCCTGGACCCCCAGCCATGAACAAGCAGCCCAGTAAAGAGAGTCTGAAGGACAAGGTAAAGGGGATATTTGGTTTGGGATCCCCTCGACCCCCCAGCAAGCAGACAGAGAGCAAGCCCTCAGAGTTCATCATCACACTGGATATACTCAAGGTATGTGAGAGTGTGACGCGACTGCACACACACACAATCAGTTTTCTGTCTCTGACCATCTTGCTGTCTTTCTCTTCAGGAGCTGCACCCTGACTGTGGCCTTAGCAACAGAATCCGGGTTGCTAACCATGTCTCCGACCTGGCCAAGGCCAAGAAGTTTGAGGAGGTGAGAGAGCACACCGTGTGTGTGTGTGTGTGTAGACGGGTTAGCTAACAACGTCACAAAAAAGATGCACACACTTCAGTGTGTCAGAAGTCAGTGTGTTGTGATTCTACATGGCCACACAGCGATAAGAAGCTGTCGTGTGGGGAATCGCCGGGGGCTCTTTTTCAGCTCGTTTCTTAAAATCTGGTTCTTGATACCATGTCTTGTTTTGACTGAGGTCACGTCTATGCTAATACTGTATGGTTAAAATCTGCTAGCTAGCTAACCAACAACTGTAATGATGTATTTAAGAGACCAGTGTTCACTGTGCAAATGTATTTAAGAGACCAGTGTTCATTGTAATAATGTATTTAAGAGACCAGTGTTCATTGTAATAATGTATTTAAGAGACCAGTGTTCACTGTAATGATGTATTTAAGAGACCAGTGTTCATTGTAATAATGTATTTAAGAGACGAGTGTTCATTGTAATAATGTATTTAAGAGACCAGTGTTCATTGTAATAATGTATTTAAGAGACCAGTGTTCATTGTAATAATGTATTTAAGAGACCAGTGTTCATTGTAATGATGTATTTAAGAGACCAGTGTTCATTGTAATAATGTATTTATGTTTTAAATAAACATTTGGAGATGAAATGTTTAGTTTCCGTGTTGCCAACAATCTAAGCCGACCCTGTCTGTTTTTCAGCACGTCGCTATTGTTGCTAAACAACCAACTGTCTATTAATCTGGTGTGTGTATTAATGTGTGTGTGTGTGTGTTGTCTCCCTCTCTGTGTGTGTGTGTGTGTGTGTGTATGTTGCCTCCCTCTCTCTGTGTGTGTGTGTGTGTGTATTAATGTGTGTGTTTTACAGCATGCAGTGGAAGCCGTATGGAAGGCGGTGGAGGACATGCTGACTCCAGAACAGCCACCTGAAGCTAGACATGCTGTCCTGCTGCTCCTCAAAGCTGTCATACAGGGACAGGTACACACACACACAGAGACACACACACATACACACACACACACTAGGAGACACCACAGATTCAGGGAACAAGAAGCTATGTTGACTTCCTGTCTCTCTGTGTGTGTGTCTACCAGGGTGAGCGTCTGGGTCCTCTGCGGGCCTTCTTCTTCAAGGTGATCAGAGACTACCAGCCGTCCAATGAGGACCTGTCTGACAGGCTGGAGGTGTTCAAGGCCCTGACGGAGAACGGGAAGGACATCACGTACCTGGAGGAGGACATAGGTGAGACAACATCAACCCTTTTTACACTGTGACCTGTGACCTGTAGATGGTTCCACCCCACCGTCTTTTGACAGTCGTTACACTACCATGTTACCATGTTACGGAGTCTGTCCACGAGATATTCACTGGTCCAATGAACAGCCCAACTGGGACCCTTGAGAAAGATATTGACTGATTGGTCACGATATTTTTTGACTGATTTGGTCACGATATTTTTTGACTGATTTGGTCACGATATTTTTTGACTGATTGGTCACGATATTTTTTGACTGATTTGGTCATGATATTTTTGACTGATTTGGTCATGATATTTTTGACTGATTTGGTCATGATATTTTTGACTGATTTGGTCACGATATGTTTGACTGACTGGTTGATTTAATTTATTGATCACCTGCAGCTGGGTTTGTCCTGCTGTGGATGGACATTGGTCTGACCGCGGACTTCCTCCACGTCCTGGTCAACCTGGTCAAGTTCAACAGCTGCTACCTCGACCAGAACGTATCCGTCATGGTCCAGTAAGAACACACACAGTCTTGTACAACTAACCTTGTGGGGACACACAATTCAGTCCCATTCAAAATACTATTTTCCCTAACCTGTACCCTAACCTGTACCCTAACCTGTACCCTAACCTGTACCCTAACCTGTACCCTAACCTGTACCCTAACCTTAATCCCTAACCTTAATCCCTAACCTTAATCCCTAACCTTAACCCCTAACCTTAACCCCTAACCTTAACCCCTAACCTTAATCCCTAACCTGTACCCTAACCTTAATCCCTAACCTTAACTCAAACCCTAGCTCCTAACCCTCAACCTAACTCTAATTCTACCCTTAACCCCTAACCTTAACCCCTAACCTTAACCCCTAACCCCTAACCTTAATCCCTAACCTTAACCCCTAACCTTAACTCAAAACCCTAGCTCCTAACCCTCAACCTAACTCTAATTCTACCCTAAACCCTAAACCCAACTAGAAATGGCATGTCCCCAGTTCCGCAAATTTTTGTTAGTATAATATTTTTGTGGGGTCTTATGACATACACACACACACACGCGCGCGCTAGGTCTCAGTGTGTGTGGTTTTGTCCAACAGGAAGATCTGTCTGCTGTGTAACCGGACAACAGCCTCGACAGACATTGAGGTAATATTTAATTTACTCTGATGTCGAGGTTTTACAACTCTGGGCTTTTTATTCATGAGGTCATTAACGTGTGTGTGTGTGTGTGTGGTCTCGGTGTGTGTGTGTGTGTGTGTCGTCTCGGTGTGTGTGTGTCGTCTCGGCGTGTGTGTGTCGTCTCGGCGTGTGTGTGTCGTCTCGGCGTGTGTGTGTGTGTGTCCAGATGGCTCTACAGGTGCTGGATGCGGTGGTGTGTTATAACTGCCTCCCCTCTGACTCCCTCACCGTCTTCATCATCACTCTCTGTCGCACCGTCAACGTCAAGGAGTTCTGTGAGTCCTGCTGGAAGGTGAGGGAGTGTTGGTGAGGGAGTGTTGGTGAGGGAGTGTTGGTGAGGGAGTGTTGGTGAGGGAGAGTTGGTGAGGGAGAGTTGGTGAGGGAGAGTTGGGGGAGGGAGTGTTGGGGGAGGGAGTGTTGGGGGAGGGAGAGTTGGTGAGTGTGTGTCTGATGATCTACTTGTCATGTTAATTAATCTGACTAAACAATAATAATAATAGTAATGATTAATATTCTAACATCTAACTGTTAGAAATTATCAACAGATTATACACAATCTGGCAGGTGATAATACTGCTCCTCCTCTCTCATCTCTCCTCGCCTACGCTCTCATCTCCCCTCCTACTCTCCCCTCTCCCCTCTACTCTCCTCCTCTCTCATCTCTCCTCGCCTACGCTCTCATCTCCCCTCTCCTACTCTCATCTCCCCTCCTACTCTCCCCTCTCCCCTCTACTCTCCTACTCTCTCATCTCCCCTCTCCTACTCTCCTCCTCCCTCTACTCTCCTCCTCCCCTCTACTCTCCTCCTCCACTTTCCCCCCTCTCCTCTCCTACTCTCCCCTCTCCTCCTCCCCTCTCCTCCATCCCTCTCCCCTCTCCTCCTCCCCCTTCTCCCCTCTCCTCCCCTCCCCTCTCCTCCATCTCTCCAGTTGATGAGGAAGGTGTTGGGGACTCATCTGGGCCATAGTGCCATATACACCATGTGCCGTATCATGGAGGAGAGGTAACAACCCTGTGTGTGTGTGTGTGTGTGTGTGTGTGTGTGTGTGTGTGTGCGCCTGCGTGTGTCTAACCTCTCCTCTCTGTGTGTCTAACTTCTCCTCTCTGTGTGTGTGTCTAAACTGTCCTCTCTGTGTGTGTGTGTGTGTGTCTAACCTGTCCTCTCTGTATGTGTGTGTGTGTGCCTGCGTGTGTCTAACCTCTCCTCTCTGTGTGTTTAACCTGTCCTCTCTGTGTGTTTAACCTGTCCTCTCTGTGTGTTTAACCTGTCCTCTCTGTGTGTCTAACCTCTCCTCTCTGTGTGTTTAACCTGTCCTCTCTGTGTCTAACCTGTCCTCTGTGTGTGTGTGTGTGTCTAACCTGTCCTCCCTCTGTGTGTGTCTAACCTGTCCTCCCTCTGTGTGTGTCTAACCTGTCCTCCCTCTGTGTGTGTCTAACCTGTCCTCCCTCTGTGTGTGTCTAACCTGTCCTCTCTCTGTGTGTGTCTAACCTGTCCTCTCTCTGTGTGTGTCTAACCTGTCCTCTCTCTGTGTGTGTCTAACCTGTCCTCTGTGTGTGTGTGTGTGTGTGTGTCTAACCTGTCCTCTCTGTGTGTGTGTGTGTGTCTAACCTGTCCTCTCTCTGTGTGTGTGTGTGTCTAACCTGTCCTCTCTCTGTGTGTGTGTGTGTGTGTGTGTCTAACCTGTCCTCTCTGTGTGTGTGTGTGTGTCTAACCTGTCCTCTCTGTGTGTGTGTGTGTGTGTGTGTGTGTGTCTAACCTGTCCTCTCTCTCTGTGTGTGTGTGTGTGTGTGTCTAACCTGTCCTCTCTCTGTGTGTGTGTGTGTGTCTAACCTGTCCTCTCTGTGTGTGTGTGTCTAACCTGTCCTCTGTGTGTGTGTGTGTGTGTCTAACCTGTCCTCTCTCTGTGTGTGTGTCTAACCTGTCCTCTCTCTGTGTGTGTGTGTGTGTCTAACCTGTCCTCTCTCTGTGTGTGTGTCTAACCTGTCCTTTCTCTCTCTGTCAGGGCGTATATGGAGGATTCTCCATTGCTGAGAGGAGCAGTGTTCTTCGTAGGGATGGCTCTATGGGGGGCGCACCGTCTCCCAGCCTTAAAGAACACCCCTACCCTGGTCCTCCCATCATTCTATAAGGTAGGATCCAGAGAGCATTTTAAAGGTGCATTAGAGAAGTTTTTACTTTGACCTCTGACCAACCCCTGACCTTTAACCCCCAGGCGATGTGGTGTGCCAACGAGATGGTGTCGTATGAGATCGTTCTGTCCATCACCAGACTGATAAAGAAGTATGGCAAGGAACTCCAGGTGGTCACATGGGACATACTGCTGGGGATCATAGAGAGGTTACTACAGCAGATTCAGGTACACACACACACACACACACACACACACAGACAAAGACATACACACACACACAGACAAAGACACACACACACACACAGAGACACAGATACAAAGACACACACACACACACACACACACATACATACAGACAGACCGAGAAAATTAATGTAGTTCTCTCTCCAGTCGATAGGCAGTGCAGAGCTGAAGTCCATAGTGTTTGAGTTCTCTCTCCAGTCGATAGGCAGTGCAGAGCTGAAGTCCATAGTGTTTGAGTTCTCTCTCTCCAGTCGATAGGCAGTGCAGAGCTGAAGTCCATAGTGTTTGAGTTCTCTCTAGTTGATAGGCAGTGCAGAGCTGAAGTCCATAGTGCTTGAGTTCTCTCTCCAGTTGATAGGCAGTGCAGAGCTGAAGTCCATAGTGTTTGAGTTCTCTCTAGTTGATAGGCAGTGCAGAGCTGAAGTCCATAGTGTTTGAGTTCTCTCTCTCTAGTCGATAGGCAGTGCAGAGCTGAAGTCCATAGTGTTTGAGTTCTCTCTCTAGTCGATAGGCAGTGCAGAGCTGAAGTCCATAGTGTTTGAGTTCTCTCTCCAGTTGATAGGCAGTGCAGAGCTGAAGTCCATAGTGTTTGAGTTCTCTCTAGTTGATAGGCAGTGCAGAGCTGAAGTCCATAGTGTTTGAGTTCTCTCTCCAGTCGATAGGCAGTGCAGAGCTGAAGTCCATAGTGTTTGAGTTCTCTCTCCAGTCGATAGGCAGTGCAGAGCTGAAGTCCATAGTGTTTGAGTTCTCTCTCCAGTCGATAGGCAGTGCAGAGCTGAAGTCCATAGTGTTTGAGTTCTCTCTCCAGTCGATAGGCAGTGCAGAGCTGAAGTCCATAGTGTTTGAGTTCTCTTTCCAGTCGATAGGCAGTGCAGAGCTGAAGTCCATAGTGTTTGAGTTGCTGACTACAGTGGAGGAGCTCTATGAGCAGAACGGCTTCCATGGATCATCTGACAAGTTCTTCAGTCTGGTAGAGAAGTGTGCTGACAAAAGACCTGTAAGTCTCTTCTCCTTTCCTCCTCTTCCTCCTCTTCTCCTTTCTTCCTCACATAGGCCCTCCTCTTCCTCCTCTTCTCCTTTCCTCCTCACATAGGCCCTCCTCTTCCTCCTCTTCTCCTTTCCTCCTCTTCTTCCTCCTCTTCTCTTTTCCTCCTCACATAGGCCCTCCTCTTCCCCTCTTCTCCTTTCCTCCTCTTCCTCCTCTTCTCCTTTCCTCCTCTCATCGGCCCTCCTCTTCCTCCTCTTCTCCTTTCCTCCTCTTCTTCCTCCTCTTCTCTTTTCCTCCTCACATAGGCCCTCCTCTTCCCCCTCTTCTCCTTTCCTCCTCTTCTCCTTTCCTCCTCTTCCTCCTCTTCTCCTTTCCTCCTCTTCCTCCTCTTCCTCCTCTTCTCCTTTCCTCCTCTTCCTCCTCTTCCCCCGCTTCTCCTTTCCTCCTCTTCTCCTTTCCTCCTCTTCCTCCTCTTCTCCTTTCCTCCTCTTCCTCCTCTTCTCCTTTCCTCCTCTTCTCCTTTCCTCCTCTTCTTCCTCCTCTTCTCCTTTCCTCCACTTCCCCATTTTCTCCTTTTCTCCTCTTCTCCTTTCCTCCTCTCATAGGCCCTCCACTTCCCCCTCTTCTCCTTTCCTCCTCTCCCCCTCTACTCCTTTCCTCCTCTTCTCCTTTCCTCCTCTCCCCCTCTACTCCTTTCCTCCTCTTCTCCTCTCCCCCTCTTCTCCTTTCCTCCTCTCATAGGCCCTCCACTTCCCCTTCTTCTCCTTTCCTCCTCTCCCTCTCTTCTCCTTTCCTCCTCTCATAGGCCCTCCTCTCCCTCTCTTCTCCTTTCCTCCTCTCATAGGCCCTCCTCTCCCCCTCTTCTCCTTTCCTCCTGTCATCGGCCCTCCTCTTCCTCCTCTTCTCCTTTCCTCCTCTCATCGGCCCTCCACTTCCCCCTCGTCTCCTTTCCTCCTCCTCCCCCTCTTCTCCTTTCCTCCTCTTCTCCTTTCCTCCTCTCATCGGCCCTCCACTTCCCCCTCGTCTCCTTTCCTCCTCCTCCCCCTCTACTCCTTTCCCCCTCTTCTCCTTTCCTCCTCTCATCGGCCCTCCACTTCCCCCTCGTCTCCTTTCCTCCTCCTCCCCCTCTTCTCCTTTCCTCCTCTTCCTCCTCTTCTCCTTTCCCCCTGTCATCGGCCCTCCTCTTCCTCCTCTTCTCCTTTCTTCCTCTTATCAGCCCTTCTCTCTCTCTTTTTTTCCCTGTGTCTGACAGTCTTTGTGTGATGTCTGTTATTTGCCTTCACTTTGTCTTCCATTGTTCTTGTAAGGAGTTGTTGTTGTGATGTCATCAGGATGCGTCGGTGCTGACTCTGATATCGTACCGGGCCCAGTCCATCCAGCCAGCTAAAGACGGGTGGATCCAGAGCCTACACCGCCTTATGGAGAAGTTCTTCAGGTAACTGGATAGTGCTGTGTGGTCGCCACGGATACCAAAACAGGCAGTCACTATGGAAACAAAAACCCAACTAAAAGTTGTTATAGGTACCCGTTGAGTGATTGTCATTCCCATCTTATGTTGAACATTATTTAGGGAAAGAAAGTTTGTGTTAAACTGCTTCTCTGGGTCTCTCTCTCTTTTTGTGTCTCTCTCTCTCTCTCTCTCTCTCTCTCTCTCTCTCTCTCTCCTCTCTCTGGGTCTCTCTTTCTGTGTGTCTCTCTCTCTCTCTCTGGGTCTCTCTCTCTTTCTGTGTCTCTCTCTCTCTCTCTCTCTCTCTCTCTGGGTCTCTCTTTCTGTGTGTGTCTCTCTCTTTCCCCCCAGGAATGAGAGTCGTAGTGTGATCAGGATCAAAGTGCTTCACATCCTCTCCTTTGTCCTCAGCACCAACCGCCAACTCTACGAGGTACTCACCCACTCACTCACCATCAAACTATTCTCATTGACTCCCTCTCCCGTTCTCTCCATCTCTCCCTGTGTGTTCATTCTGTCTTCTCCTTCCCAGGAGGAGCTGATCGAGGTGGTGGTGGTTCCTCAGCTCAGTGGGATAGCAGAGGACAGAGACCTGGCTGTGAGGAGACAGGCTACCCAGCTACTGGTGGACCTGGCTGAGAGCTGTAGTACACACCACTTCACCAGCCTCCTGGACATCATTCAGAGGGTAGGAGACACACACCACTTCACCAGCCTCCTGGACATCATTCAGAGGGTAGGAGACACACACACCACTTCACCAGGCTCCTGGAGGGTAGGAAACACACACCACTTCACCAGCCTCCTGGAGGGTAGGAAACACACACCACTTCACCAGCCTCCTGGACATCATTCAGAGGGTAGGAGACACACACCACTCCACCAGCCTCCTGGAGGGTAGGAAACACACACCACTCCACCAGCCTCCTGGAGGGTAGGAAACACACACCACTTCACCAGCCTCCTGGAGGGTAGGAAACACACACAACTTCACCAGCCTCTTGGAGGGTAGGAAACACACCACTTCACCAGCCTCCTGGAGGGTAGGAAACACACACCACTTCACCAGCCTCCTGGAGGGTAGGAAACACACACCACTTCACCAGCCTCCTGGAGGGTAGGAAACACACACCACTTCACCAGCCTCCTGGAGGGTAGGAAACACACACCACTTCACCAGCCTCCTGGAGGGTAGGAAACACACACCACTTCACCAGCCTCCTGGAGGGTAGGAAACACACACCACTTCACCAGCCTCCTGGAGGGTAGGAAACACACACACACCACTTCACCAGCCTCCTGGAGGGTAGGATACACACACACACCACTTCACCAGCCTCCTGGAGGGTAGGATACACACACACACCACTTCACCAGCCTCCTGGAGGGTAGGATACACACACACACCACTTCACCAGCCTCCTGGAGGGTAGGATACACACACACACCACTTCACCAGCCTCCTGGAGGGTAGGATACACACACACACCACTTCACCAGCCTCCTGGAGGGTAGGATACACACACACACACCACTTCACCAGCCTCCTGGAGGGTAGGATACACACACACACACCACTTCACCAGCCTCCTGGAGGGTAGGATACACACACACACCACTTCACCAGCCTCCTGGAGGGTAGGATACACACACACACCACTTCACCAGCTTCCTGGAGGGTAGGATACACACACACGCCACTTCACCAGCCTCCTGGAGGGTAGGATACGCACACACGCCACTTCACCAGCCTCCTGGAAGGTAGGATACACACACACACCACTTCACCAGCCTCCTGGAGGGTAGGAAACACACACACACCACTTCACCAGCCTCCTGGAGGGTAGGAAACACACACACACCACTTCACCAGCCTCCTGGAGGGTAGGAAACACACACACACCACTTCACCAGCCTCCTGGAGGGTAGGAAACACACACCACTTCACCAGCCTCCTGGAGGGTAGGATACACACACGCACCACTTCACCAGCCTCCTGGAGGGTAGGATACACACACGCACCCCTTCACCAGCCTCCTGGAGGGTAGGATACACACACGCACCACTTCACCAGCCTCCTGGAGGGTAGGATACACACACGCACCACTTTACCAGCCTCCTGGAGGGTAGGATACACACACGCACCACTTCACCAGCCTCCTGGAGGGTAGGATACACACACGCACCACTTCACCAGCCTCCTGGAGGGTAGGATACACACACGCACCACTTCACCAGCCTCCTGGAGGGTAGGATACACACACGCACCACTTCACCAGCCTCCTGGAGGGTAGGATACACACACGCACCACTTCACCAGCCTCCTGGAGGGTAGGATACACACACGCACCACTTCACCAGCCTCCTGGAGGGTAGGATACACACACGCACCACTTCACCAGCCTCCTGGAGGGTAGGATACACACACGCACCACTTCACCAGCCTCCTGGAGGGTAGGATACACACACGCACCACTTCACCAGCCTCCTGGAGGGTAGGATACACACACGCACCACTTCACCAGCCTCCTGGAGGGTAGGATACACACACGCACCACTTCACCAGCCTCCTGGAGGGTAGGATACACACACGCACCACTTCACCAGCCTCCTGGAGGGTAGGATACACACACGCACCACTTCACCAGCCTCCTGGAGGGTAGGAAACACACACGCACCACTTCACCAGCCTCCTGGAGGGTAGGAAACACACACGCACCACTTCACCAGCCTCCTGGAGGGTAGGATACACACACGCACCCCTTCACCAGCCTCCTGGAGGGTAGGATACACACACGCACCACTTCACCAGCCTCCTGGAGGGTAGGATACACACACGCACCCCTTCACCAGCCTCCTGGAGGGTAGGATACACACACGCACCACTTCACCAGCCTCCTGGAGGGTAGGATACACACACGCACCACTTCACCAGCCTCCTGGAGGGTAGGATACACACACGCACCACTTCACCAGCCTCCTGGGGGGTAGGATACACACACGCACCACTTCACCAGCCTCCTGGGGGGTAGGATACACACACGCACCACTTCACCAGCCTCCTGGGGGGTAGGATACACACACGCACCACTTCACCAGCCTCCTGGAGGGTAGGATACACACACGCACCACTTCACCAGCCTCCTGGAGGGTAGGATACACACACGCACCACTTCACCAGCCTCCTGGAGGGTAGGATACACACACGCACCACTTCACCAGCCTCCTGGAGGGTAGGATACACACACGCACCACTTCACCAGCCTCCTGGAGGGTAGGATACACACACGCACCACTTCACCAGCCTCCTGGAGGGTAGGATACACACACGCACCACTTCACCAGCCTCCTGGAGGGTAGGATACACACACGCACCACTTCACCAGCCTCCTGGAGGGTAGGATACACACACGCACCACTTCACCAGCCTCCTGGAGGGTAGGATACACACACGCACCACTTCACCAGCCTCCTGGAGGGTAGGATACACACACGCACCACTTCACCAGCCTCCTGGAGGGTAGGATACACACACGCACCACTTCACCAGCCTCCTGGAGGGTAGGATACACACACGCACCACTTCACCAGCCTCCTGGAGGGTAGGATACACACACGCACCACTTCACCAGCCTCCTGGAGGGTAGGATACACACACGCACCACTTCACCAGCCTCCTGGAGGGTAGGAGACACGCACACCGGAGCAGGAGAAATGTAACCGTTGGAGGCTGAGGGACGAGGCTGAGGGACGAGGCTGAGGGACGGGGAGGAGAAATGTAACCTCTCAGATTCATAGACAGAGCTGTGGATGCAAGGATCAACCATCCATAAAGACAAATAACTCAGAATATCAGAGCGAGCATGTAGAAATTATATTCTTCATGATTCAGTGGGTTCGTATCAATCATTTGAGTCCTCTGAAGGATGTAGCAACTACAGATTGTCCCTTTTAAAGGTGTGAAAGGTGTTTGTTTGAGAGAGGTTGTTCTCTCTCTTGCTCGGATCCCTGCTTCTACAACTGCATTGCTTGCTGTTTGGGGTTTTAGGCTGGGTTTCTGTAGAATGGAGAAAGGGCTTCATAAATACGTCAAATCCAATTTTATTGGTCACATACACATGGTTAGCAGATGTTAATGGTCACATACACATGGTTAGCAGATGTTAATGGTCACATACATGGTTAGCAGATGTTATTGGTCATATACACATGGTTAGCAGATGTTATTGGTCATATACACATGGTTAGCAGATGTTATTGGTCACATACACATGGTTAGTAGATGTTATTGGTTACATACACATGGTTAGTAGATGTTATTGGTCACATACACATGGTTAGCATATGTTAATAGTCACGTACACATGGTTAGTAGATGTTATTGGTCACGTACACATGGTTAGCAGATGCTATTGGTCACGTACACATGGTTAGCAGATGTTATTGGTCACGTACACATGGTTAGCAGATGTTATTGGTCACGTACACATGGTTAGCAGATGTTATTGGTCACGTACACATGGTTAGCAGATGTTATTGGTCACGTACACATGGTTAGCAGATGTTATTGGTCACGTACACATGGTTAGCAGATGTTATTGGTCACGTACACATGGTTAGCAGATGTTATTGGTCACGTACACATGGTTAGCAGATGTTATTGGTCACGTACACATGGTTAGCAGATGTTATTGGTCACGTACACATGGTTAGCAGATGTTAATGGTCACATACACATGGTTAGCAGATGTTATTGGTCACATACACATGGTTAGCAGATGTTAATGGTCACATACACATGGTTAGCAGATGTTAATGGTCACGTACACATGGTTAGCAGATGCTATTGGTCACGTACACATGGTTAGCAGATGCTATTGGTCACGTACACATGGTTAGCAGATGCTATTGGTCACGTACACATGGTTAGCAGATGTTATTGGTCACGTACACATGGTTAGCAGATGTTATTGGTCACGTACACATGGTTAGCAGATGTTATTGGTCACGTACACATGGTTAGCAGATGTTATTGGTCACGTACACATGGTTAGCAGATGTTATTGGTCACGTACACATGGTTAGCAGATGTTATTGGTCACGTACACATGGTTAGCAGATGTTATTGGTCACATACACATGGTTAGCAGATGTTATTGGTCACATACACATGGTTAGCAGATGTTATTGGTCACATACACACGGTTAGCAGATGTTAATGTGATTGTAGCAAAATGCTTGTGCTTCTAGTTCTGACAGTGCAGTAATATCTAACAAGTAATCTAACAATTCCACAACAACTACTACTTATACACACAAGTGTAAAGGGATAAAGAATATGTACATAAAAATATATGGATGAGTGATGGCCGAACGGCACAGGCAAGATGCAGTAGATGGTATAGAGTACAGTATATACATATGAGATGAGTAATGTAGGGTATGTAAACATTATATGAAGTGGCATTGTTTATAGTGAGTAGTGAAACATTTATTACATCCAATCTTTAATTATTTAAGTGGCAAGAGATTTGAGTCAGTGTTTTGGCAGCAGCCACTCAATGTTAGTGGTGGCTGTTTAACAGTCTGATGGCCTGAGATAGAAGCTGTTTTTCAGTCTCTCGGTCCCAGCTTTGATGCACCTGTACTGACCTCGCCTTCTGGATGATAGCGGTATGAACAGGCAGTGGCTCGGGTGGTTGTTGTCCTTGATGATCTTTATGGCTTCCTGTGACATCGGGGGGTGTAGGTGTCCTGGAGGGCAGGTAGTTTGCCCCCGGTGATGCGTTGTGCAGACCTCACTACCCTCTGGGGAGCCTTACGGTTGAGGGCAGAGCAGTTGCCGTACCAGGCGGTGATACAGCCCGACAGGATGCTCTCGATTGTGCATCTGTAAAAGTTTGTGTGTTTTCGTTGACAAGCCAAATTTCTTCAGCCTCCTGAAGTTGCGCCTTCTTCACCACGCTGTCTGTGTGGGTGGACCATTTCAGTTCGTCCGTGATTTGTACGCCGAGGAACTTAAAACTTTCCACCTTCTCCACCGTAGTCCCATCGATGTGGATATGGGCGTGCTCCCTCTGCTGTTTCCTGAAGTCCACGATCATCTCCTTAGTTTTGTTGAAGTTGAGTAAGAGATATTTTCCTGACACCACACTCCGAGAGTCCTCTCCTCCTCCCTGTAGACCATCTGGTTGTTGTTGGTAATCAAGCCTACTACTGTAGTGTCGTCTACAAACTTGGTGATTGAGTTGGAGGCGTGCGTGGCCACGCAGTCGTGGGTGAACAGGGAGTATAGGAGAGGGCTGAGGACGCACCCTTGTGGGAACCCTGTGACGAGAATTAGCGAAGTGGAGGTGTTCTTTCCTACCTTCACCACCTGGTGGTGATTTGATTAGAGTGTGTGTGTCTCTCTTTGTGCAGGTGGCGAGTCGTTCGCTGGTGTGCCCAGGGCCCCTGGAGGTGTCGGAGAGAGACCCCACGGCAGAATCCCCCATGGAGGATGTCAGGACGGCTATACGAGGCCTACTGGAGATACTGCAGGTACACACACTGAGACACACACACACACACACACACACTGAGACACACACACACTGAGACACACACACACACACACACACACACACACACACACACTGAGACACACACACACACACACACACACTGAGACACACACACACACACACACTGAGAGACACACACACACACACACACACACTGAGACACACACACACACACTGAGAGACACACACACACTGAGAGACACACACACTGAGAGACACACACACACTGAGAGACACACACACACTGAGACACACACACACTGAGACACACACACACTGAGAGACACACACACACTGAGAGACACACACACACTGAGACACACACACACTGAGAGACACACACACACTGAGAGACACACACACACTGTGACACACACACACTGAGAGACACACACACACTGTGACACACACACACTGAGAGACACACACACACTGAGAGACACACACACACTGAGAGACACACACACACTGAGAGACACACACAGGGTCAATGCAGTGTTCCATTTGAACATGTGATTGATGGAATGGGGAATTGATAGTGTATCTGTGCTCTGTTGCTCTCCACTCTCAGAGTAAGCTGTACAGCCTGCCAGCCAGCCACGCTAGTCGAGTGTACGAGCTGCTGATCGGACACCTGCAGCTGCACTACAAGAGCAAGTACAGCTCCGCTGTGGCCTGCAGCATACGACTACAGGTAGCATACACAGGGGTCACACAGAGGTCAACTAGGGTTCAAATGTTACAGCTCCACTGTGGCCTGTAGCAGGTAGGACGCCAGTCACCTGCGGCAGGTAGGGCGCCAGTCACCTGCGGCAGGTAGGGCGCCAGTCACCTGCGGCAGGTAGGGCGCCAGTCACCTGCGGCAGGTAGGGCGCCAGTCACCTGCGGCAGGTAGGGCGCCAGTCACCTGCGGCAGGTAGGGCGCCAGTCACCTGCGGCAGGTAGGGCGCCAGTCACCTGCGGCAGGTAGGGCGCCAGTCACCTGCGGCAGGTAGGGCGCCAGTCACCTGCGGCAGGTAGGGAGCCAGTCACCTGCGGCAGGTAGGGCGCCAGTCACCTGCGGCAGGTAGGGCGCCAGTCACCTGCGGCAGGTAGGGCGCCAGTCACCTGCGGCAGGTAGGGCGCCAGTCACCTGCGGCAGGTAGGGCGCCAGTCACCTGCGGCAGGTAGGGCGCCAGTCACCTGCGGCAGGTAGGGCGCCAGTCACCTGCGGCAGGTAGGGCGCCAGTCACCTGCGGCAGGTAGGGCGCCAGTCACCTGCAGGTTTGGAAATGCTCCCTTTTTTGTTTATCAGAAGTCTCAAAAGGCCTTTTCATTGGTGCCAATCAGAAACCGTCAACAAAGGAAGGGATGAGGACGTTGTCCAAAGTGACACAGCAGACTTACTCTCTGTCTCTCTCTGTCTCGGTGTCTCTCTGTCTCTCTCTCGGTCACTCTCTGTCTCTCTCTCGGTCACTCTCTGTCTCTCTCTGTCTCTCTCTCTGTCTCTCTCTGTCTCGGTCTCTCTCTGTCTCTCTCTGTCTCGGTCTCTCTCTGTCTCGGTCTCTCTCTGTCTCGGTCACTCTCTGTCTCTCTCTCTGTCTCTCTCTGTCTCGGTCTCTCTCTGTCTCGGTCTCTCTCTGTCTCGGTCTCTCTCTGTCTCGGTCTCTCTCTGTCTCGGTCTCTCTGTGTCTCTGTCTCACTCTCTGTCTGTCTCTCTCTCTCTTTCAGGTGTTTGACTTCCTCCTGATGATGAGAACTGACTCCCTCCATCGTCTGGGGTTCCTCAGTAAAGACGGGGTTCTGAGGTTCAGTCCGTACTGCCACTGTGACATGGGGTGGGTTCACCTTCACACTCTGTCCACTCTAAACTCAGATCTCCCCGGCAAACAGTCAGTTCACCTTCACACTCTGTCCACTCTAAACTCAGATCTCCCCGGCAAACAGTCAGTTCACCTTCACACTCTGTCCACTCTAAACTCAGATCTCCCCGGCAAACAGTCAATTCACCTTCACACTCTGTCCACTCTAAACTCAGATCTCCCCGGCCAACAGTCAGTTCACCTTCACACTCTGTCCACTCTAAACTCAGATCTCCCCGGCAAACAGTCGATCTCCCGGACGACATTGGGCCAATTGTGTGCCGCCCTGTGTCTACCACTGTCTGTCAATGTGTAATGTCTGTCAATGTGTACTGTCTGTCAATGTGTAATGTCTACCACTGTCTGTCAATGTGTAATGTCTGTCAATGTGTAATGTCTACCACTGTCTGTCAATGTGTAATGTCTGTCAATGTGTAATGTCTACCACTGTCTGTCAATGTGTAATGTCTGTCAATGTGTAATGTCTGTCAATGTGTAATGTCTGTCAATGTGTAATGTCTACCACTGTCTGTCAATGTGTAATGTCTACCACTGTCTGTCAATGTGTACTGTCTACCACTGTCTGTCAATGTGTACTGTCTACCACTGTCTGTCAATGTGTAATGTCTGTCAATGTGTAATGTCTACCACTGTCTGTCAATGTGTAATGTCTGTCAATGTGTAATGTCTGTCAATGTGTAATTTCTGTCAATGTGTACTGTCTACCACTGTCTGTCAATGTGTAATGTCTGTCAATGTGTAATGTCTGTCAATGTGTAATTTCTGTCAATGTGTAATGTCTGTCAATGTGTAATGTCTACCACTGTCTGTCAATGTGTAATGTCTACCACTGTCTGTCAATGTGTAATGTCTACCACTGTCTGTCAATGTGTAATGTCTACCACTGTCTGTCAATGTGTAATGTCTACCACTGTCTGTCAATGTGTAATGTCTGTCAATGTCTGTCAATGTGTAATGTCTGTCAATGTGTAATTTCTGTCAATGTGTAATGTCTGTCAATGTGTAATGTCTACCACTGTCTGTCAATGTGTAATGTCTACCACTGTCTGTCAATGTGTAATGTCTACCACTGTCTGTCAATGTGTAATGTCTGTCAATGTCTGTCAATGTGTAATGTCTGTCAATGGAACGTTTTGTCTGTAATACCCCACATTCTAACCTGCTCTCTCTCCTCTCCTCCTCTCTCTCTCTCGCTCTCTCTCTCTCGCTCTCTCTCTCGCTCTCTGTGTGTTTCCAGGGAGCCAGAGAAACGAGGAAGTGAGAAGAAGCCTGCAGGCTCAGTGTCTCCCACCGCTGGCAGTCCTGCCCCCTCCTCCTCCACCACCACTACTCCCTCCTCCTCCTCCACCACCACTACTCCCTCCTCCTCCATCCGTACAGCCTGCCTGCCCTACTCACCTGCCTTTAATGTGCTGCTACAGTGCCTGAAGATGGTACCTACACACACACACACCTACCTATCTACAGTGAAATGCTTACCGACAAGCCCTTAACCAACAATGCAGTTGAAAAAAAATGAATATGAAGAAATAAAAGTAACAAGTAGTCAACGAGCAGCAGTACAATAACAATAGCAAGACTATGTACCTGTACCCCCTGTACAGAGTGGGCAGCGGCTCTGCTCTCTCTGTCTCTCTCTCTCTCTCTCTGTCTCCCTCCCTAACTCTCTCTCTCTCTGTCTCTCTCTCCCTAACTCTGTGTGTTGTTCCCTCTCTCTCTCTGTGTTCCAGGAGACAGACTGGAAGGTGTTGAAGCTGGTACTAGACAAGATGCCCTGGACCCTGCAGTATAAAGTCCTGCTGCTGTCCTCTCCCTGCAGCATAGACCAGCTCTGTTCTACACTCTGTTCTATGGTACACACTGTTACAGGTCTTGGTTTTTACATTGATGTTTTTGAGGTTGGATGATAGGCTTATTGGTGCCACCTCCTTAAGTCAGTAGGGGTTTCACCTGTGTTGGTTTCTGTCTAGTTAGAGGGAAGGGGTTTCACCTGTGTTGGTTTCTGTCTCGTTAGAGGGAAGGGGTTTCACCTGTATTGGTTTCTGTCTCGTTAGAGGGAAGGGGTTTCACCTGTGTTGGTTTCTGTCTCGTTAGAGGGAAGGGGTTTCACCTGTGTTGGTTTCTGTCTCGTTAGAGGGAAGGGGTTTCACCTGTATTGGTTTCTGTCTCGTTAGAGGGAAGGGGTTTCACCTGTGTTGGTTTCTGTCTCGTTAGAGGGAAGGGGTTTCACCTGTGTTGGTTTCTGTCTCGTTAGAGGGAAGGGGTTTCACCTGTGTTGGTTTCTGTCTCGTTTGAGGGAATGGGTTTCACCTGTGTTGGTTTCTGTCTCGTTAGAGGGAAGGGGTTTCACCTGTGTTGGTTTCTGTCTCGTTAGAGGGAAGGGGTTTCACCTGTGTTGGTTTCTGTCTCGTTAGAGGGAAGGGGTTTCACCTGTGTTGGTTGCCATCTCGTTAGTTCCCCCTCCTGTTCTGTTTAGCTTGGTGTTAGTTCCCCCTCCTGTTCTGTTTTCCTTGTCGGTGTTAGTTCCCCCTCCTGTTCTGTGTTCCTTGTCGGTGTTAGTTCCCCCTCCTGTTCTGTTTTCCTTGTCGGTGTTAGTTCCCCCTCCTGTTCTGTTTAGCTTGTCGGTGTTAGTTTCCCCTCCTGTTCTGTGTTCCTTGTCGGTGTTAGTTCCCCCTCCTGTTCTGTGTTCCTTGTCGGTGTTAGTTCCCCCTCCTGTTCTGTGTAGCTTGTCAGTGTTAGTTCCCCCTCCTGTTCTGTT